>NW_013665785.1:226998-239771 GCF_000517525.1 Limulus polyphemus | reverse complement strand
CAAACAATCAAGAGGCTATTAGCTTCACTGCCAACCTGTCCTCACCATCTTCTAGGCATCGATGTGACTCATAATAATCATTAATTGATTTTTGTTTAACGTATAAGGAATTTTTAAGAATATGTCATTATGTAGTGAATGACTGAGAACCTTATTTCATCTTGCCTGTCCTAACGTCATACTTTTTCTTCGCTTTGCCTGAATACATTCTTACAATCTTCCTATGTTATTTTCAGCTACATATGTTGCGGTCAGATTTTGTGTTGTAATCACTTTAATAAATACTATTTCTGATTATAATATCTGTTTTGGGCTCTCTGTCTACTTGGCATTTTTCCTAATTGTAGAAATAAATGTCACTCATCCTAAGCTAAGCTTTATGTTAGTTTTACTTTAGATCTCTGGCATTGTTCTATTTGGCACCACTGCCAAATTCCACCTCCGTTGGAATTCTAAACCTGTTCTTTCAGAGTTGAAAGAAAAATGGACGAAAATTAACTAATTTAACAATTTCTTCAAAGAGAAAAAATATTATATGAGCTTTATCATAATTTCTGTAGGTATATGTTATTCCTTTAGAATACTGGCGTTAATTCTCGCTTACCTAACAGGCATGCACATTGCGGTCGAAATACTTGGAGTTGGGCAGGATGGGATTGAGCAACATATCTCACGCCTACTACTCAAACACAACTTCATAAATGCAAAAAGAGTATCATGTTCAGGTACCGTACAGACAGGCAGACAGAAAATCTCCTTGTGAAGATTGTAGCTTTGAAGAAGGAATGTTTAGCCAAACAGATTGATAGGTAGTTTTATATTTAAGGTTGAACCAAACAGCCTGATGGGTAGTTTTATATTGAAAGCTTAACTAATCAGCCTGATAGGTAGTCTGTTTCGACAGCAAAAACGCGCTCCGCGCTTGGGGCTGTGAGTGCGTTATAAAACTGACAGTCAAATCCAACTATTTGGCCATATCAAGAGTTGGCGGTTGGTGTTGTTGACTAGCTGTCTTTCCTGTAGCCCCGTAGTTGCTTGACTAAACCTACCACCAATGAAGAGAGTTGGTTGAAATAACAAAACATGTGAAATGAAATCTATTTTAGAGTAAAAATCGTAACCCAGTATTAACCAAAAACAGAAATCGAAAATCTTAAAATAAAAGTTTGGTTTTGATATTTCAAATATTCATATTTGCGATTCTGTTATATATTTTATAATGTTTCAAATACGTATTGTTATTGAAGCATTAAATCGTTTTTTTTTCATTGTGTTTCTTACGAGTAACCTAATATTAGCAACAGAGAAAAAAAGATTTTCAAGTGTAAATGTGACCTAAATGAAAATGTATTGCAATGCGAAAGCATTAGTGGATAGAAAAATTGTTTCATGATCGGTTATTAACCTTCAAGTTTATTACATAAGGAAAACTCATCCATTAAATACCTCTACCAGCCAAACAGGACTTTAACAATAACGAACTTTGTAACTCTCTATAAAGAATTAGATTTACTGTTCGTGCTTTTCTGAGTACGCAGCAGGTATCACTTTTAACTATAGTTATAATTCTAAATACACAAAAAACAAAAAAATACTGTATGTATTGCTCGTATGTAGAGAACGAATATTATACTGTAAATTGTTGTCTTTCATGACTTGTTATGCACAGCCAATCATTCTTATTTAATTATGAGTACAATTATTATCTTGAAAGTGCCGTGCGTGACCCAGTGGTTAAAGTGCTGGACGGTGGATTGGAGGTTCTGGGTTTCGCATTCCGCAATAAGGTTTGTTTGTTTGTAATTAAGCACAAAGCTACACAATGAGCTATCTGTGCTATGCCCACCATGGGTATCAAAACCCGGTTTCTAGCGTTGTAAGTCACCAGACATACCGCTGTACCATTGGAGGGCACCGCAGTAATTAAATAAATAAAACGCGCTCCGCATTTCAGGTAGCCCACAAAATGGCGGTGGGAGTTGTTGACTAGCTGCCTTCTCTCTAGTCTATCACTTCCGAAATAAGAACGGCTAGTACAGATCGCCCTTGTGTAGCTTTGTACGTAATCTATCAAACAATTAGTTGTCATTAAGAATGCTAAAATAATGACTATTTCTATACTTTTTTACATCATTGAAACTGAAAACACTATTCTAAGATTCATTCATTGTACCAAAACGAAGGTCCTCGTACAAATTTGGATAATAACTATAATCTGTTATCAGAGCTTAGTTTAAGACTTCAAATAGTTTTATCCAGACGCATTAGTGACTTATCTTATTGGACAGATATTTAATTAGATCTGTCATTTGTGTATAGTTTTACAACGAAACCTCGCAAACAAAAGTAAAACTAAGGTACTAACTGATTTTCACTAGACATCCATTTCTTCCATGTAAAATTCCTTAACACAAAAACTAAACTTTGGGATTGTATTAAAACTGAAGTCCCTCTACCCCCAGTGGCTCAGCGGTATGTCTGCGGACTTACAACGCTAAAAACCGGGTTTCGATACCCGTGATGGGCAGAGCACAGATAGCCCATCGTGTAGCTTTGGGCTTAACTACAAACAAGTAAAGCTGAAAATAGAGGTAAAATTACTTGCATGGCAGGTCTAGTCTGCATCGAGTGTAAAGAAAACTAGTTATTTGTTTCTTTTAATATATATAGAGAGAGTAGCGTAGATAGTTTCATCGGTTTTATTTACCACGTTTTGTATAAAACAACACATACAAAATAGCACCAACAACGTGTTCACATTCAACTGTAACTTATGACATATAAATATGACATATGTTCGCGTCCAGTAAAGAAAAGAATAATCAATTAGATTTTCTAAGGTGCTTAGAATGGAAAGACTCCAGAGCTTATTCTTTGTCGTATCCGGAATCGAATAGCCAATGGCCTGAGTTCAACAGATTTGTCGAAAAAGACATACGGATAATCAATTAGATTTTCTAAGGTGCTTAGAATGGAAAGACTCCAGAGCTTATTCTTTGTCGTATCCGGAATCGAATAGCCAATGGCCCGAGTTCAACAGATTTGTCGAAAAAGACATACGGAAATGATAGCATATTTTCTGCAAAACTAATTCGAACTTTGAAACGAAATATTCTTCTTGTTGAAGTATGCTGAGTTTGATCCTCCCCTCGGTTACGTATGATTTATTATCAACAGTTTCTTTTGTAAGAAGGCCTAGTTAAAGCGTTATTTTAATATACTATAAGTTATTATAATTATGCATACATTTCAGAAATTTGCAAGAGTTCAGGCCAGATTTTTTTTAAGTCAGAGATCTTTGTCTGGACCTGCAGAATCAATTTAGGTAAAATAAAGTAATTCGGGAAATAATATAAAAGTAAAATCATACAAACAATTTTTCTGATACTCTATAACGCATAATATTTTACTTAGCAGTTAAAAGTAAAATCTATTAAAGAATAATGATTTATGGGTGCACGTACATTAGGATACAATGATAATTTTGTTTGTCAACATCAATACTAAAAGTAATATTTCTAGACTTCTCATGAAACGCAAGTTCGTTAGAATCCTCCCTAGCTATAGACATAGGAAGAGTAATGGGCCGTTACGTGCCAACATGTTTATGAAAGAAAGGTATTAAAACGTGGTGATCAAGGGATAACACTTTCTGTTACTGTTTTAACATTCTCGTCCTTGATCCAACTGAGCGGGATGGGAATTGTTCGGTGTTTATGCGGCACGGAACAACTGGCTTTACTCGTCGTGAAGGTTTGTTGATGTGCGGTAACTTTGAACTCCACCCCCTCTCTCTTATTACTCTAAGACTATTATTTCTCAGCTGAAGGGACCCATTTTCTGATGGCTTATAAACTTCTTGTGCGATCAGTCAGCTTCTCAGGTTTTCACATTATAAAACCAGCTTTAAGAAGAGAATAAGGATGTCAAAAACATAATAGTTTTTCCATGCGGGAGAATAGCATATGATAAAGTATGATTATTTTTCCGGCATAAGACCATTCACTTTTATAAGTTTATTTAGTGTCATGTAACTTACGTACTAATCTTCAAAACCTGACAGTTGATGCTGTTGTATTGCTTGGAACGCTTCTGTTTTGAAAGAAAAAAAAACTACATTTTCAGAGTGTATTTCTTTAAGATTTCACGCTACAAGACGTGTTGTCAAATTATGCCAGTTGTCAATCAAGCGACCTAACTATTCTAACGTGGCCTATTGCCACAAATCTGACAGTCCAATAACGTAAGCTTTTCATGATCAATATGTTTTACTCTATGTGAATGAATACAATTGATATTTTCGATAGAAAGAGCTTCACAATTCTTATCGTTCTTCTAGTTTCAGTTGGAAACGAAAGAAAAATGACTCTCGTACGATAACGTGACTACGACAAAAACACTACATAAGGTATCATTTGTAAAACAATTAGCCCGATAAATGTACGTTTTTGCTGCAATACGAAGGCTGTTTCTCAGAATCATTGTTTAAAGATATTACTAAAGTGTTATGAACGTAGCTTCACAGCTTTACCACCTCCATTAAGTTTGACACAAGTTAATATCGTGATTTGAGAGTACTACACACATAGGAAATTGCGCTAAGCCTACTTATCTACGTTTATTATTTTCTACTTATATTGTGAATTTAATTTCAAAACATACAAAAGATAACGGTTAGTGTATGAAGATCCAACACAGTGTTTCTTGCGTGTGAATCAACTCTACAGATAGTAGAGTTTCTGGAGATGGATCCATTCCTCAAACATTCCCATTCCTATGCTTTAGTTAGTACTTAAAAGTATTTAATTTTCTTGTTTCATAACGGAAAATACTAAAGAAAACATTTCACCAAAGCTGGACAGTGTAGTGACAGGAAGATTATAACTTAAGGATTTAGCATACTTAAAGTGCAATCAATAATTCATAGTTCCCTTAATTAAACTGTAGTAATTTCTAAGTTTCACTTAGATCTCCATGTAATTTTATTTTCAATTACCAGAACAAGAACCCACCCCAAACTTTCAGAAAGGTATCATAGACGATTAGTTGAAGCTTTTGTGATAAACGCAAAATATTTTTTCGTCATTTATAGAAAAGCCCAACTACTTTGTTTGATCACAGATTTACAAATTGATGATCTTTAGAGTTGAAACTTATTTCACGAGTAAATCCTTTTAGTGAGGCTAATTCGTTTCGTTAACCAAGTTAACAGGTATAGGTGTTTTTATGTGCGTGGTATAATGTTGATACGTGTTTTGTTTTTTTTGTGTGTATCTCTAATTTACGTGTCTAATGGAATTTTGCTGCCTCCACGTAACTCAGGTACTCACGAATCTTGACTCACGTCATGCATACTTTGGGTCTAAGGCTCAAGAGGCAGTGTGACGGGTAAAATAGACTTCAGAAGGCTTACACTGGACAACGAAAAATTAATCACTCATGAAATGTACATACACTAACATCTATATAATTGAAATACAGATCAGTAGAAATTATTAGATAGTGTTACCCTCCCAACATAGAAATTAATCTTAAAACCCTAGTCACTCATCCAAATAAGCAGAACTATCAGAAGTCATCATACCCACCATGATACCTCTAAGTCTGATCACACTCCAGTAGATCTAATTCTCAAATCAGTGTAGGGGTTGAAGAGAAACAACAGTTTATGAGCGCATCAGGTTGTCTCTCAAGCCCCTTCGGGGCTCGTGAAATTTAAAACCTAAATTACTGCCAAGTTCATTCATTCGTAGAAACTATCGCATTGCCTTATCTTTTTATCATAATTATTACATGTAGCTCTTGCCTTAGATATTAACATTTTATTGAACGGGAATGCCTTACAAATATATATATATTCTATTGGTTAAAGCTGTATAATATCACGCAATTTTTCTGACTTTTTCTAGAATATAAGCTTTCGAATCCCTAAAGAGTAGCCATTGTTTAATGCTAGGTAAATTCAAACATGGTGGCGTCATTTGTTCCCTTGGGAAGGAGATGGGTTTATATATCTGCATATATCACACACCTGGATACACATAGCGATGTAATATAACACATATCAGTGTTCTCGCATACAAAATAATACAACCAATCTAATACTTCATATTTCTTCATGTGTAACCAATGTTCATTGCATACACACACACACACACAATATATATATATATATATTGTACATTTTTTTATTTAAGTATTCATATATGTATTCCACTACAAATATATTTTTACTTGAATGCACGTACCAAATTCTTTCGCCTGACGTCCATTTCTATTCAATATCCTACATGTAGATTTATGCATGTTTCCTTTCTGTACTATATTTACTTGTAGCACCTTATTTAAGATTTATCGGTTGTGTTGTTTAAAACGGCATATAAATAAAGTGTTAATACAGGCTATTATACATTTCACGCTAGTATTTACATAATGCTAGCAACCTAGTATACATTCGAGCTCCATCGGGACATTTCTATCCGAGTAACTTTAATGTTATATATTACAATATTACTTTTCTCAATAACTAAAATACTGAAACAATTTTGAATTAGTTCAAGCAAACTTGTCAATCTTAAAAGCCATCTGGCAGCACGATTTCAGAGCTTAGTTCAAAACCAAAACAAAACTTACGTAAATTAAAACTGAATTGAGCTGCTTTTAATCTTATTACGCTTAATCGATTAGACCTGATGAGCTGCATGTAAGATATAAAATCTAATTATAAGCTTCATATTAGCGCTCTTAATGTGAATTACATCCAAGATCCAGTCACATTTTTGTTGAAATATTACTGATTCATTCAGCATTTTAAGCAAACCATTAATCAAACTTCATGAAACTACTTTATCGAAATAGAAAACTTAGACTTTAACTCAATTTAAAAAAACTTAGGTACGTATACATTTTTTACGCTTTCAAACTAGCTGTGAAAAACTTTATTTCCACTAATTTACTTCGAATCGTGAAAAAGAGTTTACCTTTTTGTATATTTTCGAGTTATATAGTGTCAAAAACTTTCTTTATAAATAAAGATCTAGCTAGCTGTTAGAAACAGTTTAGAATAACTAAGAAACTAGTTTAAGAGTTATAAAATTAATATTTTCATATTTTTTAGGCTCGGCACAAGGCCCTCATGAACGAAGACTTCTCAATGACTTACTTCGAGACTACAATGTTATGGAAAGACCGGTAGCCAATGAGTCTGATCCTCTGTTGCTTAGTTTTGGTGTAACCTTACAGCAGTTGATTGATGTGGTAAGACGTCTTGGTTCTACATAATGTAGTGATAGATGTGTTTAGGCGATTCTATGTGACATACACAAAAAACAATCGTTTTATCCTCTGTCGTTTGTGACTAGAACTTAATCTATAAATAAAAGTGTGAGAAGACTTCAAACATTTATGTAACTATAGCGATCCCTGGTGGAAAAATTCACGATTTTCTTAGCTTGAAATATTCTATCCATACTTTGGTTAAGTATTTTTATTACACATTCCTCCAGGCTATCTTTTTTTGGTTCGAAAATTTCAACCACAAAATAATTTTTAAAAAGTTGCATCGCTCTTCTATCCAAAAAGGAAAGCGTATTTTTTCTCTTTTATTTTCCAAATACCCTAGTAATACAACAGCTTTTCATTAAATTCTTTTTCTCACTCTTCACTATAATAGTTTTATCAGATATTTTCCTGATACTATACACAGTTATTGGCTGGTTTTACATCAGTTCTTGTATTTTCTTTATACTTTTAGCTCATTCATTCTATAAATATTTTTCGTTGCACATCTGAAAAGCTGCTATTATAACTAAACGGACGTACAAAATTTGAAACTAATATTGGTTCTGAACTCAACCATAAACTTGTGCTAACGTTAAGTTGTAGTTCGTTCAGTAGGAAAGTCTCAAAAATATTTTTTATGTCCATAAAAAAGGGACGTAAAACGTCATTGAAGAGATCGAACAATATTTTACTTATAATTGTAACAGACGTTTACGAAGTTCAATAAAATTTTAATCGCATTTTTGACTCCATCGATAGCGTAAAATTAAGTTTTTGAATAATGAGTTAAGCATTTACGTTGTACATTTCAACATGCAGCAAAACCTAGTTAATATTTTTTAAGGTATAGTGGTCAGTTGAGTCATTGCTAAAGTGATTAAATAATCATTTTCATACTTCAATTTGATACGTAATTTACATTTTAATATTAATTAATTTCGATGTTTCTGGGAAGTTTTCTTCTTAGCTTCCTTTATTAAAGAAATGTGTTTTCAATCTTTATAATAAAAAATCAAGCTATTCCAAGCAGGATATTCAAAGAAAAAAACACTTAGTGAAAATAACGTACGGTTAGTTTGTACTTAAATTACACTTGCAGTTATTATTATTGAGTTAATAATTTGCATGTAGTTCATACTTTTATGCTACTTTGCGTGTAGTTAATTGTCTTATAGCCGGTATTTTCAGTTTAGTTTTCATGTAGTTCATACTTGTAGGCTAACTTGCATGAAGCTTATTTTATATTTACTGTTAGCTTACTATACATTTAGTACTTTATGGTTGCTTTTCATGTACTTCATACTTGTAGGTTAGTTTGCATGAAGCTTATTTTATATTTATGGTTAGTTTACTATACATTTAGTACTTTATGGTTGCTTTTCATGTACTTCATACTTGTAGGTTAGCTTGCATGAAGCTTATTTATATTTACTGTTAGTTTACTATACATATAGTACTTTATGGTTGCTTTTCATGTAGTTCATACTTGTAGGTTAGCTTGCATGAAGCTTATTTTATATTTACTGTTAGTTTACTATACATTTAGTACTTTATGGTTGCTTTTCATGTAGTTCATACTTGTAGGTTAGCTTGCATGAAGCTTATTTTATATTTACTGTTAGTTTACTATACATTTAGTACTTTATGGTTGCTTTTCATGTAGTTCATACTTGTAGGTTGGCTTGCATGAAGCTTATTTTATATTTACTGTTAGTTTACTATACATTTAGTACTTTATGGTTGCTTTTCATGTAGTTCATACTTGTAGGTTAGTTTGCAGAAAGCTTATTTTATATTTATGGTTAGTTTACTATACATTTAGCACTTTCTGGTTGCTTTTCGTGTAGTTCATACTTGTAGGTTAGCTTGCATGAAGCATATTTTATATTTATGGTTAGTTTACTATACATTTAGCACTTTCTGGTTGCTTTTCATGTAGTTCATACTTGTAGGTTAGTTTGCTTGAAGCTTATTTTATATTTATGGTTAGTTTTCATGTAGCTGATATTCTCATGATCATGTCCATGTAGATAGAAGTTAAAATTTTCCTGTGAACTTGTAATTTACATTGTTTGATGTTCTGTAAGCATTCGATCGTTAGTGAGCGTATAATTTAACACATTGAGTTTATCGATCAGTTTTATTTCAACTAATATTCTTTGGCTAGTTTGCACTCAGGAGTTAGTTTGTGTGTAGTTTACACATTGACACATTTTTTTTTGTCGTTTACATTTTCACGTTATCTGCGTCTATATTACATTTTCGAGTTCATTTTTTGTGTAGCGTTTTCCAGTTTTCTCTATAACCTTACATTTTTATTCTCAAACGTAATTTTGCGTATAAGCTATGCTATTAGTTTACAGTAAACACTTCATGTCCTCAGCTTAGCTTGCCTCTCCGTTTGCTGTTAACCACAAAGGTACATAATGGACTATCTGTGCTGTGCCAACCGCAGGGATTGAACCCTGAAATTTTGCGCCATTAACCCTCAAGCTTACCACTAAGCCACAGGAAGGTGATTAATTTGCACGTTGAGATATATAATCTAAAGTTAGTAAAGGCGAACTTTATAATTCCCCGTTCGGATGTTATTGTTGAGTAGCTTATAATCGTTAGGTTAGTTTGAATGTGGGTCCAGGGTATAATTCGATTTTATTTCATGAAAACCATTGCATTTCTTTATAATAGTTTGGGTCTAGTATTTAGCCAAATGATAAGAGACGTTATCATTTACTGGTGCTGAATAAAATCTTAAGAATAAGGGTGTGTGTGTGTTCTTGAACCAAACATTGCAGTACTTTCAACTTTTTCATGTGACTATTTTTAAAGACAGACGTCAAAACTATGGTACACGGAAACCTGAAATTTATCAAATATGTAGGTTAATAACAAAAGTTATTTTTTATTTATTGTATTTAAAAAGAATACCGACATGTTTATAAAACGTAGTAATAGCAGATAGTTTGAAGGAGTATGATAAACAGAAGACTGAGTTTATCAAAATGTAGGTAAATAACAAGAGTTATTTTTTATTTATCGTACTTCAAAAGAACACGTCCATGTTTATAAAGAGAGTATATAACTCCTTGTACTTGCGTGTGTAACGTAACTAGGATTTTTCATATAATCTTTATAAATATCTATAACTAACTCAAAGTGATCACTTACATGCCAGCCACTCATGCATAGTCAAACACGAAGATTCACCTCACATCAATTCTTATTCTTTTCTACAAAACTGCATTCTGTTATTAATTGAATTATTTACCCTAGAAAGATTTCGAAATGAAGTATGTCTTTCGTCTGTTAACAAACCGGGCACGTAATGAATGATAGTACTTAATATTATACTTGACGCGTTCTATCTATTAAAGAAATGAACTTCCTTCCAGGAAATCTGACTATCTTAATTAAATCGAATTAAATGGCTAGATAAAACATTGCCTTTGAGTCGACACAAACAAATATGTAAAAAACTCCACTATTAATTTAAAAACCTGACCTGTGCTTAAGTATATTTTATTCTGCTTGACTTTGTAATTTTCAGCTGGTGCGTTTGAAACGACATTACGTTATAACAAGGAACAATGTTACACTATTTTATACGAGAAATGCCACGTGTTTTAATCTAGAAAAAACAAGCATTTGCACATTAATCAAAATGATAAAACACATAACTTATACACTTTTATTCAGATGACACATAAAATACTCCAATCTTATATTCTTTTACCCATATTATAGATAAGTATGTGAAAATTCAGAAAAAAAAAGAAATATTAATATACCTTATATGGTAGAGATGCTGTTATGGGTATTAAAAACCTTTCGACCTCCTGAGGTTAACCTGATGATGATCTAAGGAGGTCGAAACGTTGTTACTTGTTTTGTGTTTTTAAATAAAAGGTTTTAATACCCATATCAGCCGTCTCTACTATATATATATATATTTACTTCAAGTGGGTTCCTCGTAATCATGAATAAATATACATTGCTTTTATTCGTCCCTTCAAACACGACAAATATACTCTTGTTTTACGCTCTCGTCCGTATGACACCCAAACTATCCGTTCTTGCACAATTTTATCTGCCAGACAAACAAAAGAACAGTATTATCCCCATTAACTCGGTACACATTCATTCAGACGATACATAAAAACACGCAAACACCTCAATTCCCACACTTTCAGCAAAAACACTCGTTTCTGGTGCACAGTCATTCAAACACTATATAATGAGGGTTAACCATACTTTATAACAAGGATGTTTTCACAATAAAATAGCCATTGCTTTTTAGATGTGACTGGAAACTTGTGAGCTTTCCTCAATCCCCAGTCTTGTTAAATATACCTGAATTTATACCCAGCTTCATCACATTGGCTATTGGAGTCGGGTGGTTCTTCTCCCTCTACTTTGCGGGCGTCAATGTTGTTACAGATTGACTGTTGCTGTTTTAAACGCTCCGGTTGCGAGTTCTTTTACTTCTAAAAAGAACATTTAGACGTCCATTTTCGAAATGTTATGTCTTTTAACAGTCTACTCATTATATGAAGATCCTTCTTATTGACTACACTGGAACTCGCCGTGAGGCAAATGTACAGATGTCACTTGTGGCGCCACGACTCGCATCTGTGGCGACATTTCATTGCACTGGAGTATGCAAATCATCCTTACAAAGTGCATCTAAACCTCCCCCCATTGTATTTTGATTTTTACGGACGTTGATAGCAGTACATCAGTAAATAAAATAAACTTTTGATATTTCCTAGACTCTATATAAACACTTTTTAGTTTAAAATCAACCGAAGCATTTAATCGTAATGAAATAATTTCGGGTAAGTTCTATGATTTATTCATTGTCCGCTGGGAAATAACTTGTTAACAAAATGGTGCTACACGCGTAGACTTTCGTTTTATTTTTCCCAATCGTAAAATTAAGTGTAGGTTCATGCATACACAAAACTAAGCTATTCACTATAAACATGAATATAATATTTTATATGGATAATAATAGTATATTCTGAGAAACTAAAACCATAAAACTGGAAATGAACCTCTTTAAGACCCAAGAGAGATTCTCCGAAGGAAACTAAGTATTCTTGGCTGTCGTATTTCCGCGTGTATACATAAATATGTTTGTGTAAATTAGCTGTGGCTTTATACTCTATTTAACTGTTAATATTATTGAAAATCAAACAAATAACGGTTAATAACTGGAGAAAGAAGTCAAAGAGGTTGATTATAAGTTCAGAACAGTGAATTAGCTTTTCTTTCTGACTAAACATACATTCAAGCAGGTTTCATTCTCCGCCAGAAGGACGGTTTGATTATGCCATCCAATACTCCCGAAAGACTTTCCAATCAGCTTACGAACTAGGTAATGATAACAGTGATAACAGATAGTTTGAAAGAGTGTCCTTCATTTAAAAAATAAAACATTAGTAGCTGCAGATAGTTTGGAAGTGTATCCTTCATTTCTTTTGCCCCCCAGT
>NW_013665785.1:222815-226013 GCF_000517525.1 Limulus polyphemus | reverse complement strand
TAAAAAATTAACATTGGTAGTATCAGATATTTTGGAGGATTGTCATGTCTTTTTTAAAAAATTAACATTAGTAGTAACAGATAGTTTGGAGGAGTGTCCTTCATTTTTAAAAATGTAACATTAGTTGTAGCATGTAGTTTGGAGGAGTGTCCTTCATTTAAAAATAACATTAGAAGTAGCAGATAGTTTAGAAGAGGATCCTTTCTTTTAAAAAAATGTAACATTAGTAGTAGCAGATAGTTTGGAGGAGTGTCCTTCATTAAAAAAATAATGTAACATTAGTAGCAGCAGATAGTTTGGAAGAGGATCCTTTCTTTTAAAAAAATGTAACATTAGTAGTAGCAGATACTTTAGAGAAGTGTCCTTTCTTTTTAAAAAGTGTAACATTATTAGCAGCAGATACTTTGGAGGAGTATTTTTCATTTTATAAAAATGTAATATTAGTACCAGATAGTTTGGAGTAGTGTCCACATTTTTAAAAATGTGACATTAGTAGTAACAGGTAGTTTGGAGGAGTGTCCTTCATTTAAAAAAATATGTAACATTAGTAGCAGCATATAGTTTGGAAGAGAAGTTTTCCTTTTTTAAAAAATGTAACATTAGTAGTAGCAGATACTTTGGAGGAGTGTCCTTCTTTTTAAAAAATGTAACATTAGTAGTAGCAGATACTTTGGAGGAGTGTCCTTCTTTTTAAAAAGTGTAAAATTCGTAGTAGCAGATAGTTTGGATGAGTGTTCTCCATTTAGAAATAAACCATTACTAGTAGCAGATAGTTTGGAAGAAGATCCTCCTGTTTTAAAAAAAACGTGACATTAGTAGTAGCAGGTAGCTTGGAGGGGTGTCCTTCATTTAAGAAAAACATTAGAAGTAGCAAATAGTTTGGAAGAGGATCCTTCCTTTTTAAAAATGTTACATTAATAGTAGCAGATAGTTTGGAAGAGTGTTCTTTAGTCTTAAAAATATAACATTAGTACCAGTAGGTAGCTTGGAGGAGTGTTCTTAAGTCTTAAAAATGTAACATTAGTAGCAGTAGGTAGTTTGGAGGAGTGTCCTTATAGCATTACTCCCGAACATTGTGTTGTAGCACATCTCATACTTTCTTCTCATGTTCTATTTCAGATACCGTTGTTATTACCATAATATATTATTGTAACAAGTTATGACATTTGATTGTTTTTAATAAAATATAATCATATTGCAAAAACATCTTTGGTTGTATAGGGGATTATACGGACTGCAAGCATTTTTATAATTGTGTTTTTAGCAATTAAAAACAACCACAAAATGTTTAATGTAATCTAAACTTGATTGATAAAAAAAAATCATGTTAATATTCCATTAAAATGCTTTATAACTTTTAATTAAATAGTAAGTTTTATTAATGTCTGACATCCCATGGTAACTTGCTTTTACGTAATTGCTGTTTTCACCATTTTCTTTTCACTGTATACTTCTAAGATAGTAATGACAACTAACATTTTATTTTATTTCTTCCAGTAGCGTAGGATTTCAAAATACTTTACAATTTTTCTTGAATCCAGTTCAATAAAACAGCAACAGTTGCATCATGACTCGTTCATACATTGTTATATTCAGAACTTTCATTTACGTGAAGTTTTATTTAATCATTTTTGTTTGTTTTTTAATTCTATTACAGTTGTGCTTTTATTCTTCTGTCATTTGACTTCAACTCATCCTTACGTCATATTTACTGATTTTGAATACTGAATGAATAAACTTGTATTTCTTTTTTAGGACGAAAAGAATCAGATAGTAACCTCAAACTTGTGGTTAAATTTGGTAAGTTATTTTAATAAAAGGTAGAGTTATTCACGGAAGGTACTTTAAGATCGCTGGAAGTGTTATTCTGTAACTGTCATATTTCTCTTTCTCACCTTTTACTCTCTTCTCTGTAGGATGAAAAGAATGAACAGATTGTAACAAATCTCTGGTTATCGTTGGTAAGTGATCAGCTAAACTAAGAATTCTAAACTGAGGTTAAAAACCAATTGAAAATGAAATAAAAACTTAAAAATCAAACAAGGCTAAAAACAACAAACTAAAGCTTACCCTACAATGTTACTTTCACGCAACAGATTAATAAACAGTTTCCTAAAAGTAAATATAAACCAAAACTAAATAAGTCACTCTGCATTAAAACATGCTCAAATAATTATGATAATCCGTCTTAAAAACCGAATTTATCATTTTACACACACACACACACACACACACATATATATATATATATACTTGTTGAGTTTTTGTATAAGAATGTTGAAAAAAATAAATCGAAGATTATGTTAAAGTAGAAATATAATCACGGCATATTTCCTAAGATATTTTATATATAACATAAAACTATTTTTGCACTATTTAAAATTTTATCAGTGTTAAAGTAAATGGGTTGGTTGGATCTATAATTAAATTAGATATGTTATGAAATTATTCTTTTCGGAAACCTTTAGCAAACCTTATACAAAACAGAACTGTACTACACTGCGAGAAACCTATATAATGACCAGTTGAAATCGGACATACCTAGGCTTATCGTAAATGAAGCAAGAATCAACTTACCCGATTCCGTCGTGTATTAAAGACATCATTCAGACTGCTGTTATCATTACGGAACTAAAGATCACGTATACGACTTCCTTAAAAACCTCGATTAGTTTTGTCAGCTTTAATGAAAATCAAACTCGTATTCTTTGGATTTGAAAACGCTTCTCATATAAGTTTTAACATATAATTATTGAATATTAAGTTCCGCTGAAATGTCTCTAGGACTAGAATTTCGAGATAGTTAATTTTTTGATGTTTTTTCCGCCTTAATTCCTTTGATCGAATCACCGTTGTTGAAAATAAATCGCTAATGCATAGATAATTGTTTTATCAAGTAATTTTTTTACTTCTTTGTTCTAACAAAATTAAACGTTTCTTTCACTTGCTTGAATCAGACAATGCTTACGCTTCATAGGCCCAGCATGGCCAGGTGGTTAGGGCGCTCGACTCGGAATCTGAGAATCGCGAGTTCGAATCCCCGTCACACCAAACATGTTCGCCCTTTCAGCCGTGGGGCGTTATATAATGTGACGGTCAATCCCACTATTCGTTGGTAAAAGAGTAGCCCAAGAGTTGGCGGTGGGTGGTGATGACTAGCTGCCTTTCCACTAGTCTTACACCGCTAAATTAGGGACT
>NW_013665785.1:217752-221872 GCF_000517525.1 Limulus polyphemus | reverse complement strand
AATTAGGGACTGCTAGCGCAGATAGCCCTCGTGTAGCTTTACGCGAAATTTAAAAACAAACAAACAAACTTAAGCTTCCTATTCAATATTTGTTATTTTTTATTTTTACCACGTATTTCTTTTACAATAACGATAATGATTATATTTTTCTATTTAAGTGTGAAGAAAACTGCGAAAAACACAAGCAGAAATTACGTTTTGCTGAAATGTTTTGTTTCTCTCTTATAGTAATGTATCAGAAATTGAATGTTTGGCTTATGACCCTCAGGTGAGATTTGTTGTTTGGATAACAGAACATTTATATCATCTGGTTGATGTTTTAAACGTCCGGTTGATGTGTAGATCAACATTTTCCTAATTAAATATGGAAATAAATTACAAAAGAAAGATCAACGAGATACAATGAAAGACAAACTGGCCATAATAACTGAAGAATACCCTAAAGTGAAAAGGTTTTTTCTAGCGTTTTTCCCCCTTTTATTTCTCTCTTTATCACTTTCTCTATTTCTATATATATTTATGTATGTGTATGTGTCTGTTGCTATGAGTAAACTTGCAATCAACTAAATCATTGCTAGATGTGGCTAATCGCATATATATGAATCAATAGCACGGAAAAAGTAAAAGTTACATCAGAAATAGCGAATGTTAAAAATCTGTACAATAAGTGTAAGAATCAAATGGGTTTTATCTTCTACCAGAAGGACAAGACCATAAAGTATACATTTGATGCTTTTATATCAACAATATAAAGTGAACACATAGAAAATCCTTGATCCTAAACCTAAGTCTCTTTCTTCTGTATCTTATCCAGGTTCTTTACGTGTTAGGAACTAAAATGTCACCGTCACTCTTCTGGTTCTTTTTCCGTAATAGACTTTCATACTTACGTGCTTCTTAGAAAATATTGTTTGAAACTACGTTAAGGCAATAAGGCCCAATTATTTTTCCCTTGTATGAAGCCCTTGTTGTTTCCTATTGTATATATGTCCCAAAGAAAAACAGTTGTTAAGAAAAATATATATTACAAAGGATTACACAAATAGCTGACAAAAAGAATATTTATTTTTAATATTTGAATCGAAATAACCTTTTTTATCAAAATGGGCCCTAGATCACTAACAAACAATAAAAAATATTCAAGTTAAGAAAGAAAAGAGAATATATAAATAGATATTAAAACATGTATCTTTTATTCTAACAGTTGATAAAAGTTTATCTAAAGTTGTGTATTTTCGAACAATATATTTGGCACATTAAAATGGTTTTATTATAGCTGTCTTGCACCAAGCATTTAAAATTACATTTTGCTGGTAATCCTAAGTATAATTTAGCAGAACATCCTCGTTTTTTAATAGTTATCAATACATTTGTTTGGTGTAAAATAAGCAATTTGTAATTAGACCTACCTAAAACTTTCAGTCACGAGCTTTGGTATATTTTACATTAGAAATAAAAATAATATAAAAATATTTCATTTTAACTAATTAGACTAATATTGCTAAATAACCTATCATCATCAAGTCAGTCAAGACTAATACGATTGTATTTATCCAAACTCTGCTAAATAACCTATCATCAGCAAATCAGTCAAGACTAATACGATTGTATTTATCTTTGATATACGGAAACATCTGATAGCTGAGTTCTTGCTGAGATCTTAAAATATAACGTTGATAAACGGAGACATCGGCACATGTAGATCTTGAAAGTTGAGTTGTTCAAAACTTGAAAATAGTGTTGATAACTGGACCAATTGTTGGTTGAGATAACTGGACTTTCAAGATCTACGTATCTACATGAGCCGATGTTTTCGTTTATCAGCGTAATATTTTAAGATCTGTGCAAGAACTCAGCTAACAGATGTTTCCGTATATCAAAGCTATCTTCAAGTTTTGTACAACGAAAACCGTTTCAAGATTGTATTTATCCAAACTCTGCTAAATAACCTATCATCATCAAGTCAGTCAAGACTAATACGATTGTATTTATCCAAACTCTGCTAAATAACCTATCATCAGCAAGTCAGCCAAGACTAATACGATTGTATTTATCCAAACACTGCTAAATGATCTATCATCATCAAATGTCATCTCGATAAGAATTATTTTTGATATCCTGTTTCCCTCTGAAGAAGAAAGGTCCACCTTTAGAAAGAGCTCGGGTTATAGGGTTTTTGTTCGTTCTGATATCCTGTGATGTTGATTCAAACCTTGAAAGTTGAAATCAAATGTATTAATGGATGAAAAATATATTGATACGAATTATTTATAGATGTATGTCAATTACTGAAACAACTTAGCGCCCATTTTAAAGTAATTGAAACCATTTCTTACCCTGTTTTGGGATATACTACTTCTCAGCAATCTGGAGAAGAGATTTGGGTTATGAAATACATACAAACTAGTTTAACATTTACTTAAAAGCAGTTTTATATTCTATCATATTGATTTACACACAAGTAAATTACTTCTAACCTGGTTAATGCGTACATTATTTGTTCATTTTTTACATTGAGTTAGTTTAAAATAATGATTATATTTAAGAGTTAATTTATGTTCTCAGTTAAGTAAAATAAGTTACATGCATAATTTTCTATTCTTATTTAATTATTTTTACTGGCGTTTTGTATTAGTTTATCAAGTGAACCATGATTCAAAATATTAGTATAGTCCTAAATTAAAAATAGGTTACAGAAGCTAGGCTATCACGTCCAGTAATATTTGATGTAAGCAACAAATACCATATCTGGTCATGTTACATCAAAGTAAAATATTACGAAGTTGAAATTATAACTAACTTTATTTTTTCGTATAAGATATTCGAACGGAGTTTTTTGTGTTTTTTTTTCATATATGATAACCACTTGTAAAAGTTTATTTTATTCATATTTATCAAACATGTATCTTACTCAACCAGAGGTGTTTATGTTTTGTTTCCGAAAGCTGGACATGGTCTCGTGTCAGTCAATGGTTAGTGTGCTGGGCTGCGTATTAAAATGTACAAAGTTCGAGCAGCAACACATCTCTGAACACGTGCATCACTTCCAGCCTTGTGTGTGGTGGTGATGGTGGGGGAGGGGTGACTATATAATTATGACAGCTGTTCGGTTAAGACTAACAGCATAGGTGACGAATGTTGATAACTGGTTGCCATTCCTCCAGTAAGAAGTTCCAAGTTCGGGATGGATGTACTTAACCTTAGTAGTCTCTGACCAGGCTGTTTAGCCTATGTATCAATATTTTTACTTAAATCAAAAGTCTCAGTATCGGTGCACGTTATATTTAGTCCCAGTTAACTTACCAGCACGTAATTTATTCATGATTAATTTTCTCACTATTTAGATACATAACATGTAGTAATCTAAAAATATCGAAGACATTATTTTACAAGTCATATTTCCATTCTTTTAGGATTGGGTGGACGTCAATTTGAGATGGAACGTGTCGCAGTACGGGGGTATTCGAGACGTACGGATAGCACCGAAATACCTCTGGAAACCAGACGTTCTTATGTATAACAGGTAATCAATACACGTCTAGCTGCTCTCCATGACAAGAACTGTTTAGTGGAAGTTTTGGAATTATCTCTAAAATCTTTCGTTTTAACAAAGTGCGACTTAATAAACTCCACTTTGATTGTAGCTTTTTATGTATCGACCACAAGATGGAGTAAGACGAAACAGTCTTTCGAATTATAGATCAAAATATTGTAGTTGGAAACATTCATGTATTATCAGCTCAGACTCTTTATTTAAATTATTTTATCCTACTTAGAATAAATAAACTAAAAAATACATTACTTTGTAAAATAAACTAAAAAATACACTACTTTGTAAAATAAACTAAAAAATACATTACTTTGTAAAATAAACTAAAAAAATACATTACTTTGTAAAATAAACTAAAAAATACATTACTTTGTAAAATAAACTAAAAAATACATTACTTTGTAAAATAAACTAAAAAATACATTACTTAGAATAAATAAACTAAAAAATACATTACTTAGAATAAATAAACTAAAAAATAGCATTACTTAGAATAAATAAACTAAAAAATACATTACTTAGAATAAATAAACTAAAAATACATTACTTAGAATAAATAAACTACAAAAT
>NW_013665785.1:194476-216752 GCF_000517525.1 Limulus polyphemus | reverse complement strand
TAGAATAAATAAACTAAAAAATACATTACTTAGAATAAATAAACTAAAAATACATTACTTTGAGTTAATTTGAAACATTAAGGATGAGTAATTATCGCTGAAAAAATTATGGAAAACATATGTTCCATATTGATCGTATTCACAGAAGTCTCACGTTGTGAAGGATGGAATGCGTGCGATTGTATAACAACTGATAATAGGAGGCGCCACAGTTATATAACACACTACAAAATGAGGATTAAAACTTTCTGCAAATTACAGGAAATTTCCTAATGTCTATCATTTATACGTATGGGTTTCACGTTTCAAGAGTGAAACCTAAAATGTTTCAGCTTAATAGTAGCAGTTATCAGGAGATATTTTAAGAAAATTTATCGGCAAAAATCAGTGTTGACTTTCCTAATCAACGAACTATATTTTTAAAGAAACATTGTGTATCGCATTTATTTGAATTAAACATGGCTATAATGATATCGTTTTCCTTTATAATAATAATGGCAGTAGATTTTTTGCTTTTTTAAATAATAAAATAGGATGTAGCAGTATTGCATTCGTTTAGAATAACCCCGATAATAGCAGCATACCATTCCTTCAAAATAACCCCGATAATAGCAGCATACCATTCCTTCAAAATAACCCCGATAATAGCAGCATACCATTCCTTCAAAATAACCCTGATAATAGCAGCATACCATTCCTTCAAAATAACCCTCATAATAGCAGCATACCATTCCTTCAAATAACCCCGATAATAGTAGCATACCATTCCTTCAAATAACCCTCATAATAGCAGCATACCATTCCTTCAAAATAACCCCGATAATAGCAGCATACCATTCCTTCAAAATAACCATGATAATAGCAATACCTTTTTTCTTTTTTTTTGGAATAAACCAGGTAATAGCAGTTATCATAGGTACTCTAACTTATCTGGAGCAACTTAATGAATTGTTATTTTTTGTTTAAAGTAATTCTTTAGACGTTTTGTGGTCACTCATTAACTCCCATGCAATATATAAATTTAATATTTAGTGTCACAAATTCTCGAGCTCCATTTTTCCATGATATGGACGTGGCTTGGTATTAGTGTGCCGACTAAAATTTGAGGGTCCATGATTCATAGTTTGAGGCCGTATGCACGTTATAAAACAACACTGTCAAATAGAATTATTCGATGAGTTGACAGGGAGGGAAATAGGCTGCTGTTGACTAGCCTCCTTCACTCTTGTTTATCAGTTCAAAATTAGGGATGGCTAGTGGCAATATCTCTCGTGTAGCTTTGCGCAAATATGGCAAACAAAAATATTTTTCGTAGGTTAATGCTTTGTAAAAAATATTTATAACAAACGTATATTTTTCTCAACTAATGTTTATTTAATTGCAAATAAAAACATATTATTACCTTCAGTATATTATATATAAATTATAATATGTCCCTGTTTGAATTAAAAATCTACTAGCAAAGCCCATATATGTGAACAAACTAGCGCTTTTGCCCACAGTAGTATTCAATTTGGTTAAAATAAAGAATTTTATTTATTGATGTCAGAGAAATAGCATAAAACAAGAGGGAAGCCTCAATAGCCGTGGCACTTGAAAATCTTTTAGACGGGATTAGAGTAAATAAATCTATGATATCTTGGGCGTGGTCAAATACATCAATCGAAAGGGTGTGACCTCTTAAGTCCAAAACTGTAATTAGATCTCAAATTGGTCAAGATATGACGGAGCTAGGAGCTAAAATTTTGTACTTGAAAACAAAAACAAACTCAGAGCCATTCTATGAGCCGCTATGCCGCGGCAGAAAATGCAATGAAAAAATATACGAATATTTCTTTCTATATGAAAATATAAGTATTCATTTATCAAGAAACAGAATAAATTGATTAATAAATCTTAAAATGACCAATAAGTTCCACTTCTTAAAAATATTTTTCTAAATTATTTATGCAGCTAAAAAAACACCAGAGGAAGGGCACCCCAGCCCGAAACGTTGTGAATATTAAAACATCTATTTTGCATTAGCCATTTTTCGTGGTATACGTTTATTTCCCCTTTTTGTTTCCCGTTGAAGCAGATAGCTGAATTTGGGTTTATGACGAAAACATTTAAACAAGAACAAAAGAAGCATCAACACTACATTAATTTACACTGATTATATATAGAAAATGGGTGATTTCACCTAAATTGTTCGTTAATTTCTGTACAATGAATGTTTTAACAGGAAAAAAAGATAAACTTATGTAATATGATGCAGTATATGAAGCATATCCGTAGTTAACAATATAAAAACAACTCGGTAGTTGAAAGTTATATTTTTTCTACTAACGTTCAAACATTTAGCGTGAAGTATAAGTTACGTAAAGAAACTGTAAGAACAATTTATGTCCAATGCACAGAAATGAGCCTCTGTGTAAATATTGCGTATGAATTTAATTCTGTTTTTGCCAAGATTTCAATACGGGTTTACACATAAAAGTAATGTCTCAAAATTAGGGTGTGCAAACCAAGTATGATTCAGGCTTTGACAAAATATAAGCTCCAAATATCTATGTAAAAACCACAGTGGTGGCATGTATACAATGTCAGTCTTATAACCTTACAGAATGAAACCTACAAGTTAAAGCACTAAGATTCTGTGACTGAAGAAGAGCTGGAATATTTATTGTTATATTCTGCTTTTGTCGGATGCCTATATTGATATAGTTGCAAATCATAACGGAAAGCATTTTGTCTAACATAAAAATAAAATGTTAATTCCAAACACTTCCGACAAAGGAGAACAATTTCAATGTTTGTGATAATTCCCTTCTTATCATAGTGCGGACGAAAGAATTGACAGTACATTTCCTACTAACGTTGTCGTTCAGCACAATGGAAGTTGTTCGTATATTCCGCCGGGGATTTTCAAAAGCACGTGCAAGATTGACATCACATGGTTTCCTTTCGACGATCAGAAATGTGTAATGAAATTCGGATCATGGACGTACGACGGAAACTCCTTGGACCTCCTCTTGTCTAGTGACGAAGCTGATCTCTCAAACTATGTGGTCAATGGAGAATGGGATTTAATAGGTATGTCATAAGAATGGGATTTAATGGGTATGTCGTAAGAATGGGATTTAATTGGTATATTATGAGTAAACAAAACCTCGAAATGAGAGAGAGAAATAATTCTCTTTCGCCTGGTGTTAACTACAAAAGTTTTTGTTTTTTTTATAAACGAGTAAATGTTCTACCTTAACTATTCTAATATCAACATATTGCCACATAGACTTAGCATGCTCATTATTTCCTTTTTTTTTATCAGTGAAACTCGTAGGTTTCATCCAGTACCAACATTCTTTAGTTCGACTAGATACAAATTTAACTGTGGGAAACGTTTTGAAAAATAAAAAAAAAAACCTTTTCAAGCTCATTGAAAAAATAATAATATTCTTATAAATTGGCTATGTATAATATTAAAAATAATTATGCATATACAAGCGACACATGTTCCAAAGTCACAAAGAAAGTAGTAATGGCAGTTAAATGAGGAATCTATTATTGGTGCAAAACAATATCACAAAAAATACAAACGAGAAAAGTATAAGTTGTACAATGCATTAATATTTTGTATGTGAGACCTCTGACTTACACAGAACATTATAACTTTTATAACTTTTTATTTATAAATGTTCATGTTGCCGTACAGTGTTTCAATGTATTGCTGTTTAATATTGTAAGAAGTGCCTTGTATTGCTATCTACAATTCAGCCAAGTTGTTTGGTCGATTTTTGACTTTCTAAGTTTTATGTAAAGCCAATCAACCTTAAGAATGTTCATATTAGAACTATGTGCGGATCATACCATGGCCGTGAGCGTTCCATTGGCTTCTTTAGCGTCAATATATGAATCACTGCCGAATGAGTCGTGTTGCTTGGGGAATGGAATGATGGATAAGAATTTGCCTATACCTGTCAATATAGAGGGTGCCATCAGTTGTGTGTATATCACCAACACCGTTGAGTGACTTGTACTGCTCCTCACTATGCTATAATATATTGTCGTTCTCTTCTCTTCCATAAAACAGTCTCCCCCCCCCCCAAACCAATTTGAATCCTGCTTAATCGGTAAAAAGCACACGTATCCAGCTTTGCTTAATCCATTATTTGGCTACATCTTCTCAGCAGCGATTTTTGAACAGTTTATATGACAGCATGTAACATTCACATGTAACATTCAGCATTTAACATTCACAGCTATATTTACAGCAAATTCATTGATAAGATCTGTACTGGAACGTTGTTTATATCACACATAACATACTATGGGATATTGAACATCAATTCTGGAGAGTTTCCATTTCTAAGACTACCACTTTTATTTCTAAAACCATGTCAGCCTCGCATATTGTCTTCAAGTGCTAACAATCTGGCATCAAATATGTTTATATAGCTGTTGACAATCTGGCAGCAAAATATGTTTCTATACCTGCTAACTATCTGGCTTCAAAATATGTTTATATAGCTGCCACCAATTTGTCATCAAAGTATATTTACTTATGTGCTAACAATTTAGCATCAAAATATGTTCGTGTATTTCCTACCAATCTGGCATCCAAATATGTTTATATAGCTGTTAACTCATGCTGAAACGAGCAGTATTGCTGCAGCATTGCACATAGACCTTAACCAGCCAAAACTAATTTTTACAAACTTTTCATGCTGCTTTACAGTCCCAGAAGCCATTACTAGATTCCAACAGCTACTACTGGGCATATAATTACTGCCTATATTCTTATAAGTGGGTCTGGCATGGCTCAGTGGTTAGCGCTCCGGACTGGGAATCCTTGGTTCCATGGTTCGTGTTCCGTTAATTCAAATTCACGCTCCGCTTTTGAAACTACGGGTGGGTTATAAGAGTGACGGCCAAATCCCACTCTTCGATTAGTGTAGCTTAACAGTTGCCAAAGGGGCGCATTAAATTAGCTATCTTCTCTCTAGTCTATCAGTTTGAAATTGTGGACAGCTAGTTAAGATAGCCAAAGTGTAGCTTTGCGCAAGTATTCAAAACAAACAAACTTTTATAGGTTTTATACTGGCGTAGCAATTTCTGATTACTTGAGTAAAACATAATCGCAGTCTAAGCTATATATATATATATATATTTGTGAGAGTGTGCGTAAGATTTTATTTAACTGTATTAAAACGCATGGCCAGGTGGTTAGGGCGCTCGACTCGCAATCTGTTGGTCGCGGGTTCGAATCCCGCCCTTTCAGCCGTGGGGGCGTCATAATGTGACGGTCAATCCCACTATTCGTTGATAAAAAAGTAGCCCAAGAATTGGCGGTGGGTGGTGATGACTAGCTGCCTTCCCTCTAGTCTTACACTGCTAAATTAGGAACGGCTAACGCAGACAACCCTCGTGTAGCTTTGTGCGAAATCCATAACAAACAAGCAATTAAAACGCATTAGGCATAAATCTAATTTTCATAAAAAACTACACTAGCTTTGTGTCTAGTCAAAATGGTTTCAATCATCTAAGCTTTTTGATAACATAACATCTAGAGGTAAATTTTTTTGTCCTAGTAATACCTTAAAATGTAGTGATTACGAGTTAATTTTTTTATGGGCTGAATAAATAAAGAGTAAACGTATCCTTTTTTAACGCTGCACTCGTGAAGTTAATTGTAACATTTTCACGCTGCACTTATGAAGTTAATTGTAATGTTTTTAATGCTGCATTGGTGAAGTTAATTGTAAGATTTTTCTAACTTAGAGAACTATTTCATGGTTATCTACTTGACTTTAGGTGTAACTATTGAAAAAACTTACACGTATATTCAAACCGACTCTCTTTCTTACAGTTGTTTAAATATATCTATAAACACTGTTTTTTCAGAATTTCCTGGAGTTCGAAATATAATATACTACACTTGTTGTCCTCAACCCTACGTCGACATAACTTTCACCTTACACATCAGACGTCGTACTCTCTACTACGGCTTCAACCTTATAATTCCTTGTGTTCTTATTTCATCAATGGCTTTGTTGGGATTTGCATTACCACCAGATTCTGGAGAAAAGCTAACTCTGGGTGAGCTACGCTTTTCAGATTGTCTTAAAATATAAGTACAGTTACGTTTCAGGCAACTAATAGATTTTTTTCTCATTTTACGGTTAATGTTATTTTTGATAATAACGTTTTCAACCTCCATTAAGTTCAGAGATTAATAAATAATACCAGTGGCACAGCGGTATGTCTGCGGACTTACGACGCTAAAATCCGTGTTTATATATCCGTGGTGGGCAGAACACAGATAGCCCATTGTGTAGCTTTGTGCTTAATTATAAACAAATAAACAATTAAAAAATAAATAAAGATAATTGTCGAAAGAGACTTTATGAAATTAACTTTGATAATGGTGCCTTCTGAAAAAAAAAGCATCTCAAGCAAGAATTATTGACGTTCTTGACTTATTTTACATAAAATAACTTTATATTAATATGTGAAGGATAAATCAAGACATACACCTGACTTTCCAGATGGTAGATTACGTTCAGTGTTTTTACTACACTTGAACATTCTTAACTTTCCAGATGGTATATTACGTTCAGTGTTTTTACTATACTTGAACAATCCTGACTTTCTAACTATACTGAAAAGTCATATGTTTCTAAGACAACTGAATCACATTGGAATCAACTTGTAGTGCATATTAAGTAGCGTAATGGAATTATTTCTTGTACATCTAGAACCGATATAATAATATATCTAAAGCTTGTGTTTTGATATTTAGCATTAAATTATAAACATAAAGCAAAATTGTTAGAATTATATGAAGACCGTAGATTTGAAATTATGACCAAACTTTTCCCATATATGTGAGGAAGTCAAATCTCTTGTGGGTGATATTGCCTTAAGACAATTGCCTAATTAATCGTTTAACGCAGAAACGAAGTTTCTGATGCTTTACATAGGGATCATCCTTGACAATAACAAATGAAGTCATTAACATCATGAATAGCCAAGCTATAACGATTATTAAATCCTTCTCATTAAACCAAACACACTAGGGTGTCTACTAAATAACACCAAACAGGATAATTATATAGAAACTAATTGATGCCATGAGCTGAGCAAACCATGTACGCTATAAAATTCCAAATATATCCGCAGTTAGGTTTAAGTACAATTTTCACCTCTCAAACTCTTGAAACTCGAATGATGTAATTTTATTCTAATTACGAAGTGATCTCATAGAAAGAATAAATGCTAAATTACACGTTGCAGTAACTTGATATGCAACAATGTTAACAAGCCATTGTTGCATAATATTTTATAATATATATTACAATCTCACGTTTTAGTGACTTTATAAGCAGAATTTGATGGGAATAAAATTTTCTTATTATCTATGTACTGAAATAAAAATGCATAATTTCATATGATAAGATCTAAGATTAAAACAAAAGGTCTAAAGCACATGTCAAAAACCTATCTTTCATTATTCACGTATATTTCAGAAGCTTGAAGACACTATATAAAAAACTTGGTATATTTTTTGTCTTTTTTGTCCTAGCTGATCGCAAAGTTTCGTTTCCATTTTCGTCTGCGAGAAATAATATGCAAATGTTTAATATATCTTTTCTACCAAGAAATTGGCGAAGAAATTAAAGCCCAATCTCTAACAAGAATAAGAATCCCAGCAAACTTCAGAGCATTGGACGACTAATTGAGAGCCGTTCAACTGTTAGTCATAGTCCGAATTGCAAACTACTTTTTACAAGACATCCTAAAAATTATCGAAATAAGAAAGAAGCTCGAATGGCATGTAGTGGATTTTTCTCAGCGCAACTGCAGGTTTTAATATCATTAAAATTTTTGATTTTTTTAATTATCTTCCACGAAATAAAATAAAATAAACTTTAATGGGATTGATATTAAGAGATCGTGTTAACTGGATTGCAATCCAGTATTCAACATAATAAGTATTCTTATAGATTTTACTTATTTTTGTATAATAAAGGAAATAATATGACACAGGTGCACGCATCTTTGATGATCGGCTGATGAATTGGTAATGTTCTTGTATTAACATTTACAGAATAACTTAGAAATCATATTCGGTGTTCCGCCAGATTGTTATTGACTCATTTAAGTTATCCACATTTGTTTATTTATCTTTCTTTGGATAAGTCCAATTTTCGCTTGGAAATGAAAAGTTGTTTCTATTGTAGCAATTTCGTACAAGATGTATTTGCTTGGGAACGTTAAGGGCATTATTGAAATAAGATTTAATTTTAGTAAATATCCCTTTCTGCTGAAGGTTTAATAAATAAGCTTTAAGATATGTAATAAAACAAATTTGTCGGCAACCGTTTCCACTGATATCTCACTTATTAAGCCTTATGCTCCATGATTGATTACAGACCTCGGTGTCAAATAAATATTCCTACCTCTAATACAGTCTGTCTATAAGAGTCTATCCATCAGTATATGACAAGTTTCTTAAAAACCAGTATAACTGGCAAGGTAATTTTTCCTTGATTATTGTACGTTACATCCTTGTAGAATCTTTTACTTGAAAAAGTTCACACTATTTACTATGTCAAACTTGATGAATCTCGACCAGTTTTGTTTCTTCGAGTATCATATTTACAACTTCTGGTTTTCTTATTTTACTCGAAACCATTCTCACGATATGTCTGCGCTTTCAGCCTCTGCACCATTTTACCCCAAGCTAACTACTTTCCGTTGAGTGGCTGGCCAGCTGTTGAGCAAGTTCACTCGGCTTTTGTTCAAGTGATTGTGTGTGTGTATGTCACTAGGACAAGATGAAACGTGGATTTACTTATCTTTTCTTTTGCTTTAATTAATCAATAACACACAATTTTCTGGAAAACTTTGAAAGGAAATTAAATAAACTAGATAATGAAACCATAAGCAGTCTCTGAAAGTTTTTTTTATTATCTACTTCCCATCAAATCCTCAAAAGATATTCAGGCATTTAATGTTAGTTGTGACTAAAATCTGATCTTAGAACTTTTCTAAGTCTTATCAAGTTGGATAATTTTTTTGAAACAGTTTCATCGAAATACTGATAACAAATGTAAAATGTGAAATATAATAAATATTTCTTAGCTGATGAACGCACAACTTCTCCAGAATACAGTCATTAAAAGTACGGGTTGGAATTGATGTGGAATTTTCCAAACTTATTTTAGAGCACTATTTTATGTATCTATTGTTTTTTCGATAGTTAAAGTGACTTCGAACCCTGTAAAATTCTGATCATTATGAGCACATTTTAAGTGTATGAAGAAGAATAAATTGGTATAAGTTGATATCAAATGTTTCACGAAACTTGCAGAATTAAGAATAAGTATCAATAAAAACATATATAGTATACGTCAACAATTAAGTTACCACCCAATAACTAAGTCCTCATAAAAAGAACTAAGAAAAAAATCCCTATTATATTTTAGTTGGGTGTGTCTCTTCTAAGGCATTAAGTATTTCGTTTAAGTGAAAATAAATGTGAACAAATTTGAGGTAATAGCTGGGATGAAGAAACTATTCCATAAAAATTGATAAACATTTGTGAACCCTTCAATAAACTGGCTTATTACTATCAGGTGTAAATCAGAAAAGAAAAAGATACAATATGTTTTCAAAATCTACTACTGAGAAATCAGAGCAATGCATGTTAAACGTGATAATAGGCTGATAAAAACCTAGAATCAAAATATGCCATTTAGAAAAGGTGAAGTTAGTATAGATTTTAGAGGTAGATTTAAGCTTTTGCTCTAAACTGTGTTGTAACTTGATACATTGAAGAACCTAATTATAAGAGTGTTATAAAAAATCAAACTTATCATATATAATAATGAATATTTTTTCAGGTGAATACAATGAAGACGACAATGGTTTTAATAGTTTGAAGCCATCGACATTGTTCTGTGTACTAACATAACGCTTCCAGAGGATGTTGTCCTTCATTTAATGTTTTATAATGTTGTTTAAACATTTTTTTTAGGTGTCACAATCCTATTGTCGTTGACGGTTTTCATGCTTCAGCTAGCTCAGAATATGCCACCGACATCTGATGCTGTATCCATCATAGGTGAAGTGTCTATTCACACCACTCTTGTCTCCTTGTTGCACGTGGATTTCTACCCTAGGCCACCTAGTGGTAGTAGGCCAAACTTGTTCCCAGAATGAATCACCCATGCTCGCTTGTTGTTATTTGCAGGTGTTACCATCCTACTTTCCCTGACGGTGTTTTTGCTTCTCGTGGCGGAATCCATGCCACCGACCTCTGATGCTGTTCCTCTGATAGGTGCGATGTTTGTGTCTGTCGACCTGTGTATACGTTCAGTGTGACTAGTGACGTCCTTGGTTTGATTGTGATAAACAACAATAAACCTTTAAAACGTACTTTTCTTCCATACACACACACACAATCAGGTATAACACGTAGGCATAAAAATTAATTTCGTTTGAATCATCAAAGAACATCTCGTTATCACCACAAAAGTATATATGAATTTTAAAAAATGAAGCAAACTATATGAACACACCCACATTAATACTAGCAAGTTACATCATGAATTCTATGATTTACATTTATCTAACTGGGTTACTCCTTACATAACAATATTCTGACGTAATTTTGTGGTGAATTGTATCTAGTTAAGGGTTGTTTGTTAATTCAGTTGCATAATTTCACTTGTTACTTCTTTCAATTGTCTCTTTCTTTATGAATGTAGTTGTAAAATGTATATAATTTGTTTTCGTAACTGGACTTATAACTGTAAGGAGAAACTATCAAGTTTATTGCTCAGCCTACATTTGTAATGTTTAAAGTACCTGTAAAATCTTTCCTGTTTCAAATAAATCGCTTAAATAATCAAATAATATCTAGAATATATATAAATATAACACTATTTTTTGGAAGCACTGTTAAAGCAAATATATATCTACAAAAGTCGGAACACTGTTATGTGATACTATTTCTAAATAATTATATACAATATGAAGTTCTCATAGTATTTCCATACCATGAATGTTTGTGAAAATTCGTTTTTTTTCTTTCCTAACATTTAAAATGAAATCCAATTTTAAACGATATTTTACACTTTCATTCGTAAAAATTAGGAGCTTCTGATCACAATTCATTATGGAATAATATTTTTAGTATACTTGTATAAATTTCAGTTCGTTGTGAGTTCTATGATTTTTCTCAAACCTTGAATTTTGGCAAGTTTATATATTTTGTATGCTTTGGAAAACTTATCACTACATATTAAACGTTTCAACAGCTAATATCACAAACCATTAGAAGCTTTATTTCTGCTTTTAAGGCAAAACTATGGTCACCAATTATGTCTTTTACAGGACTCAGCAGATCATACTGATGAAAGTAAATGCAGAAGGATGCTGAGGATATATAGATGGCGCTAGTTTCTATTGTTTTTAGGTATTGAAAACCAACGTGGTGGTGTAGATAACAAGAATGGTGAAACTATTTTAAAATTAGCATTACCAAAACTGATTTTATAATGATATCGAGTGTTATACGGTCACAAGTCATTAAAATCAGACGTATTTATATCATAGTGGTTTCAACCAGTGCCACTACTATAACAAGGTTCACATTAAGCATTGAGTTGGTTACAAACTTTTATTTGAATACTCCCAATACACTTTATTGTAACCTTTTCCACATACAACAGTTCACCTGCAATCTTTCATCTTTTCTTCTCCTTGTTATCTATGCACTGCTTGCTCAAGCATGTTTTGCACGAGACAGGTTTGTACCTCTTTCACTGTCACTACACTTCACTCATCGATACTTGTTAATGGTTGATTTTGTGATTGTCATGTTGTCTCTATTGTTGTCCACACGTTTGTCTGTAATTTGACAATTGTAACTGATTGATCTGTTATGAACGCAACCTAATGCCTGGTACTGGGTGTGTTTGAATTTTGAAGTTTCGTACGTTAATTATTTCATTTTAAAAATGATGAACTAATTTTCTTTTTCATTTAAAGGATATATAAAATTAATTACACATTAACTGTTGGTGATATTGAGGAAAGTGAAACTTAATTTTAAGTTAATGATATTTTACAAAGAGGCATTACACTTGTGAATAGCAAGGAAAATAGAGTAGTGTACTCAGATATGTTCTCCTGAATTATTAACATAGAGCAGTCTATTTAAACATATTCTCCTGAATTATCAAAATAGAGTAGTTTACTCAAATATATTTTCCTCAATTATCAAAATTTAGCAGTGCACTTAAATATGTTCTCCTGAATTACTAAAATGTAGAAGCTTACTCAAATATGTTCTCCTGAATTATTAAAATAGAGTGTTGGATTTAAATATGTTCTCCTGAATTATTAAAATAGAGTATTGGATTTAAATATGTTCTCCTGAATTACTAAAATAGAGTATTGGATTTAAATATGTTCTCCTGAATTATTAAAATAGAGTATTGGATTTAAATATGATCTCCTGAATTATTAAAATAGAGTGTTGGATTTAAATATGTTCTCCTGAATTATTAAAATAGAGTGTTGGATTTAAATATGATCTCCTGAATTATTAATTATTAAAATAGAGTGTTGGAATTAAATATGATCTCCTGAATTATTAAAATAAAGTGTTGGATTTAAATATGATCTCCTGAATTATTAAAATTCCTTCTTATCATAACTAGTTGTGTCAAATATACACCTTAATTACAACAAGGTTCACTGTATTAATTTTAACTGAAAGTAGGTGCATTTTCTAAACTCTTCGGTGTTAGTTAGTGTATATTGTTGAATTAAATAATCTCTAACTTGCAATGGTATCTCTAAAATGCGTAGCTTTCATGCGTTCTTTCTTCCTACAGGTACATACTTTGCCTGCACAATGGTAATGGTAGCATTTTCTGTAGTCATGACAGTCGTCGTCCTGAACTACCATCACCGTAACTCGGACACACACGAGATGCCACGATGTGTAAGTGACATAGATATCTTATACTAATTGTAGAGGGATATTTTGAATTAACATAGAAATATTATACTAAATTAGAGGGATATTTTTAATTAACATAGACATATTATACTAATTGTAGAGGGATATTTTTACCTAACATAGATATCTTATACTAATTGTAGAGGGATATTTTGAATTAACATAGAAATATTATACTAATTTAGAGGGATATTTTTACCTAACATAGATATCTTATACTAATTGTAGAGGGATATTTTTAATTAACGTAGAAATATTATACTAATTGTAGAGGAATATTTTTAACTGACATAGATATCTTATTCTAATTGTAGAGGGATATTTTTACCCGACAAAGATATCTTATACTAATTGTAGAGGGATATTTTTACCCGACAAAGATATCTTATTCTAATTGTAGAGGGATATTTTTACCTGACAGATATTTTATACTAGGGATATTTTTAACTGACATAGAAATCTTATACTAATTGTAGAGGGATATCTTTACCCGACAAAGATATTTTATACTAATTGTAGAGGGATATTTTTACCCGACAAAGATATCTTATACTAATTGTAGAGGGATATTTTTACCTGTCATTGCCCTAGTTTGGACAAGACTCAAGGCTATTTCTTTACTATTCCATCTGTTTGTCAGAAAATTGGAAAACGTGATATTTACGGTTTTATCGAAATTTTAACTTAACTTTAAAATGCATTTAATTTTAAGCTAACGATAATTGTAATTTATGTCAATAATGATCAAAATACACATTACGCACTTATTTTAATTGATTTTAATGTTTATGAGTTTCCTCTAGATTCACTACTTATTCTATGATATATTTTCCATTAGGAATAAAAAATAAGAATTTATTTGATTATTCTCGATTGCAATTACCAAAAAGCATCATTCTACAAAGACATCTTTGTGTAAACGTTTCTTGTTTAACCCACGTCTGAAAACAAAAGTAATGTTTATTACAAAACATAAAATCCAACCAGATGAAAAACACCGACTTATTTAAATTTTATTAAATGCGAAATACTTGAATATTTGTAAGGGAACAGCATCAAAGGGTGCGAAAAAATAATAATACAACCGTTGTTACTAGCAGGGCATTTCAACATTGGACTATATTTCTGATAATCAATGAACGAAAGAGTTTCATAACTTGACTAAATATTTTTAACTCAATATTTATAACTAAGAGAAATAAAAATATGATAAAAGCATAAGTTAAACCCCTGTTTCTAGCTCTAAGTAATTTATTTTAGTTATTTTATAATTCAGAATAACTTTGTTAACATCATCATGATGACCACTAAGGTGTCTTCAAAGAAACAAAACAAAATATCCAAACTTCAGTTCCACTTAAATAAATCGTGAAGCAAAGCTATAAATCTATTTTTTTCGAGAAACTGTATGTAATATAACAAATGACGTAGACAGATGTACATTGTAACAGCTGCTTTGTTTTTTCGGTGAAAACTTTTAAGCACAACTACATGTTCTGGGCTCATTTTGCCATCACACATATTTTCAGCCAGTAAGTACTTTGCTCACATTCTTATCCTTCCCATGCGGCTACTTTTTTGAGCTTCGATCTGTCTGACGCTCGAGATGAAGGTTAGAAGCATATCACATGATACGACTCTTATCAGCTCTCTTTAAAAGACTGATAACTGTTCGTCAACTCAGTTCGATTTCTCTGTCAATCCTGTGAGTACGCTTCAAGATAACATCTTTATCATTTTGCTTACCTAATTTACACTAATATTTTACTTTGTGCTACTTTGAAGAATAATAACATATTGTTCATATTAATAAATTATTCTTATGTCGACCAAAAGAACATCAAACAAACACGATTTTTTACTGAAATTAGTAAAGCTAAAAAAACTGTCAAAGATGTATATTTAAGACTATTAGTTTTGTGAAATTATTCCCATAAATTTTCATTGCAAGCATGTAATTAGTATTACTAACGAAGCAAATTATAATTATGATAATTAATAGAAGTATATTTCAGATTAATCAGTTACACGTGTTACTTTAAGTTCATCAATCATTTTACTCTAAAAAATGTTGACTATTTTATAGCAGTCGCTGTTAGCTTACTAGTCTCTTTTTGACATTTTTCTAGATAAAATCTATATTCCTCGTCTGGCTTCCTTGGGTTCTGCGCATGAGCAGGCCAGGTCGAAAGATGAGAGAAAAAAGTTTAATGTTCAATAGCAAAATGAAGGATTTGGAAATGAAGGAGCGGTCTTCCAGGAGCCTGTTGGCCAATGTCTTGGACATCGACGACGACTTCCGACCTGCGTACTCTACGCCTGGCTACCTCCACGTTTCAAATGATGACAACGCAGCCATACATTCTTGTATCATTACACAAAGAGAAATAAGTGCTATCACTCGTGAACTTCGCTTTATCACAAACCATTTGCGGGAAGATGACGATGCGAAGGAAATCATAGCAGAATGGAAATTCGCTGCCATGGTGATTGACAGAGTATGTCTGATAATGTTTACCATATTCACAATGGTGTCAACTTTCCTGTGCCTTTTTTCGGCGCCTCATCTTGCAGCTTAACCCATTCAAAAGAAGGAAAAAATCCTCAAAAATATGTCATATTATTACTGTACTGTCTTTTTGTTTTATGTACCTTTTCATAGAAACTGAACATGAACAGCAAAACACTCCAACATCTGCTGAAGCTCATGAACAATTGGAGCTCACGAATTAATTCAGGTGCCAATGATACACGCATGTGATAAGGCAACTCAATTCTAAACTTATTTACAGTCGGTATAATTAGTGTAACCACGAAAGTTTTGCGCTTAATCTATATCAGAATAAGTAGGAGGAGCATGTAATGAGAAGAAGTTGTAAACAATGTGTTTCATGACTGGTGAAGAGAGCTGGGTTGTCTTTTCGTATTGCAATACTGCACTTCAACATGTTCGCAATATGTGTTCTATAAACGTCCTAAAATTAGCAGGAAGTCATAGCTTTCGTTGTGCTGTGATAAACAAGTCTAATGTCAGGTTGTTTATGTAGATAGCGTCTTCATTAACAGTTCGACTTAATTTAACACATTATTTAAAGTTAGAATTTACTGCGTTTGTTCCTAAGAAATCTCAACGTATGTTTCACTTGAGGTCATATTTTACTGTCAAAGGGGTAAATAAGTTACCCTTCTTATGTATGCATTGTCTAAACACATCCCTTAAGTGCTGTAGATAGTAACAAGTAATACGTAGAGCTATTAATTTAGGGTACGTACTCCTTTTCTTTCTTTTTTTTTTGTTTAACTTTCAGTAGGCTTGTCACTAGCTCTCACGGTCTTTAAACACTTATAGACTGCTGTTGTCTTTGGTCCTTAAACACTTATTACATGTCAGTCTTTCACGAGAAATGTTAGTCCATCGCGCTAAATTCTGCTTCCAGATCAGTGTCATTTTGCTACGATTAACATCCTAAATAAGAATTATAGGATACCTTGTAGTTGCTCAACTTAATGTCATAACGAACATCGCGCACTAATGATTTTTGTTGTTGTTGTTGTTTTTTTGCGTTAGAATGATGCGTTATATCTGGTGTACAAGCTGACACTTGCGTTACATAAATAAGGACGCAAATATTCACGTGTCAACAACCTACAGTGCAATTGCTTTCTCATAACCCAAACAAATACTAAAATATGCGAATAATTTTAGAGATCAATCAACGTAAAGAACGAACTGTGTAGCGAACGAGACAAGTTATATTAGGCTTAGTGTTAGCCCAATTCTTCACCTATTCTTAACGTTTTTTGTTCAAAAACATATTGGGATGCATAAATGTAACGATCAACTAAACAATTCAATAGTGTTTAGCTATTACATATTGAAGAATACTTCACAAAATTGGGGACATTTGGACATCGAAAGCAATGCATTTCTGTTATACACAGCATTATATTTTCGAGAGCTTAGGGCTTAGTTTTCTCTAAGAGGGCATTGATTTTAGCTTAAATAATAATATCTCAATCATTAGCACCAGTTGATTAGTTAATTTTGAAGAATCTTACGTTATCTAGTATACTTAGGAAAATAACAAAATTTCACATGGCTTCCACATGGGGAAAATTGATGTTGGTTAGTTAAACTTGTGAAGTAAATGTTTTGCATCTGGTTGGTCTGTTAATCAATAATTCCTGGTTCATTACTCATACCATAGAAATGTATTGAACCTAATATAAGAAATTTATCTTTGAAGTAAATGGAAACCATGTGAATGTTTAAAAATACGTTGAAAAAGAGGGGCCTATTTTGGTGAGGTACATAATTGATAGCTATTTTCTAAACAGTGGAGAAGGTGTAATCTTCTAACCTTAGATGCTAAAACGTTGTTGTCAAATATACACAAGGTGAAGTTATTAGCTTTAGCTTCAGATTTCAGTATAAAGTAAAAATATAAAAGAAAAGCCTCAGTCAGCAAATAACAACTTTGACACATATCAAAATATTGCTTATGTCTGAGCACGTGATGCTTGGATCCGGAGTTCGAGTGTCATTGCTTTTATATAAATGCCATTCCTTCCTCTACATCTTTTAAAATTTTCTTAGATGTACAAAACAATTAACTGTTAATGTGTTCGTAAATTTGGGCTTGTGATTCCGATAAAAAGTAGATAAACCTAGTTTCTTAGACAGATAGAAAAATCTATATAATTTTAACCATTATTGCACTGTTTGATCTGTCGTATTTCCTCCTACTCTACAGAAACAAACTTTGCATTTAATTAATACTTGAACATGTAAGTTGAAATTCAATGCTTTCTTGGTTTTTTCTTGTAGTTATTCTGTCGGGCGTTACAGTTTTGAATTTTCCTTTCAAATCTCTTTGTGTATGTCGTTTGAGTGTGATTAGTAAAGTTTGTGTGTTGTCAATAAAATGATTTTCCCCATACACAGGCTATCAAGTTTTCATTTTCACTTTAATAACTTCTATACCGATGAAATGATAGTTATTCTTGAATCATACGTGCCATAGTTGTCAAATAACGTTACTCCATTTTAAACGAGCTAGTAATAAAAGATGTGGACGGAGCAGAACGTTGAGTCTGTGTTCGACCGCGATTTTTCTCGACAAATATGCGGAAGGTTCGTTATAACGGACTTAATGCGTATGATGGTTAAGAATATTTCAACGAACATCAACCTAGTTGACGCGCTTTTCTCCCTACCAGAACCTGACCGAACATCGCTGAATTTCGAGTTCTCTGAACAAATATAATATTTCTAGTAGCAATACTATCAGTCAAAATTTTAAAACAGAAAATTAGATTTTATTTAGGTGCTAAACAAAAAATCTCGAGTATAGACTAACAGAATCCGTATTTTCTTGGCAACGAGTGTTACAGTGATACTTTTTTTTTTTAATTAAGCACAAAGCTACATAAGGGCTATCTGTACTCTGCCCACCACGGGTATCGAAACCCGGTTTCTAGCGTTTTAAGTCCGCAGACATACCGTTGTGCTACTGGAGGGGCTACGGTGATACAGTGTTTATGTATCGTTCTCTAATTCCTAGAGGATGTCTTTAACAAAACCGTGCTTTGCATATGGGATAAAAATAATCTTTTCTATTCTATTCCATTAAAACTAAATGAAATATTAAATGTTAAAAACAGTACACATGATAATCATTGCTTTTATACAAATGCCGCTTCTTCCTCTACGGAACAATTCGCTTTTAATGTTATCGTAAATTTAGTTTCTTTAACGGAGAGAAAAACGTCCAATTTTAACCAAATATGTCAATGTTTATGTTCCTCCTACTTTAGAGAAAAAAAGTTTTCATCTAACTAATACTGAAACATGTAAGTTATATTTTCCCTTTTGTTTTTATTTTGTAGTATATCCCAATTTTGAATTTTGAAAATTTGAAATGATGTTACACTAGAGTTGAATATATCAAATATCCTTAATCTATAGCTGTAAATATCGTGGTACCCTATTCCAAAGTACTGCTAGATCGTACATAAAAAACGTGGTATCTTTATTACCTGATATAACCGCCAGGTTTCACTTTCCATCACAAAGATAACTGTGTGTATTTGTGTAATGAGAAACGGCATCTACCAGCCAGCAAGATGAAAGTATTTTTATTGCAATATTCATTCTTTGAAATATTGTTTGACATCCTTAAAGTCGTCACATTGTTGTGAACAACACACGAGTAAATAAACGCTTCTTACTAATGCTCTAAATCTATCAAGCCCCCATGTGTATGTTACAAAGAGTATCAGCAAGCATCAATTGCTGTCTATTTGCCCTAATTTACAATCTATCACGTGTCTAGGCTCACAGCATACTGAATAATTCGATATATTATAAGGAAAGAAGAATATTTTGTATTACTCCAACCTCTGCCATAACCAATACCGAAGAGGCCTTTCGTACAGCACCAGAGCTCATCAAAGTCAGGCCAGCTAGAAAACGTCAGATACCAGTGGTTAAGGCGCTATTGATATCATCATTTTTCATGAACAATGACTACTATGGTGTAAATTAGATTACGTAAGCAAATTATAATTGTTATCAATTCTATTTAGGTCATTTATAAGTGAAACGTTTAAGGTAAGGACTAATAATACAATATTATGCATTTTGATAAAAGGTTTAGAAAACAACGTTTGGCCTTTGCGGCTTCATCGGGATTAATATACAATAGAGTGTTTTAACCCCGAAGAAGCCGTAAAGGCAAAACGTTGATTAAAATAAAAGTTATTTTATAAATATCTGGAGTATAAAGGTCGTTTTTTTTTCTAAACTTTTTATCCAAATGTGTAGATTCCTCCTGTATGCACTAACTACGTATTATGCATTTATTATATTTCTAACGCTGATTATTTTATTGTATTTATTTCTACTATTATTGAAAAAAACCCAAAAAAACAGGCAAACAAGCAAGCTTGTCTTCTTGTACTTGAAGCAGGTTAAACAACCAGAGGGTCATTGGAAGAAAACTAAATTAATAGTTCTAAGAACATATGAGTAAAACAAAGAAGAATATGTTATAGTATGTCAACCAAATTACATCTGTCATATCCAGTGGCGACGAGGACTATACTCAAACGTTTGTCTAGATAGGCCTGTAAAACAAAGTGCAAGTTGTAACAGAAATTTCTGGAAACTCCTTCTTAGTAAATATTGAAAAATACTTATAGTATCAGCATCTTCTGTGCTAATATGTACAAAGGCAATAGTTGAAATTCCTTTAAATAGTTACTAGTATCTTAAGTACGGTGTACACCCTGAAAACTGTGTCATGTTAAGACAACAAAACGAAACTACCTAATGGATCAATATGTGTATATGTGTTATACCACAGTCTTTCTCAATACCATGCAATATATCCAAGAAGGTCAAAGCTTTCATGGTTAACTGTAGGCTAGATTTCTTAAGATAGATCAAAGATCAGTTTGCATTTGTAAAAAGAAAAAAAAACTTGTTCTGATTAAGTCTGTTTTATTGTTCGTTGATAATGTTATGAATTAATAACAACTAAAAATAACATACTGATTAACTCAGTTTTATTGTTCGTTGTTAATGTTATTAATTAATAACAACTAGAAATACCATACTGATTAACTCAGTTTTATTGTTCGTTGTTAATGTTATTAATTAATAACAACTAAAAATATCATACTGATTAACTCAGTTTTATTGTTCGTTGTTAATGTTATTAATCAATAACAACTAAAAATACCATATTGATTAAGTTTGTTTTATTGTTCATTATTAATGTTATTAATTAATCAGAACTAAACAAACAAACCGATTAAGTTTGTTTTATTGTTCATTATTAATGATATTAATAAATCAGAACTAAAACAAACAAACCGATTAAGTTTGTTTTATTGTTCATTATTAATGCTATTAATCAATCAGAACTAAAACAAACCGATTAAGTTTGTTTTATTGTTCATTATTAATGCTATTAATCAATTAGAACTAAAACAACAATGCTGATTAACTATGTTGTATTGTTCATTATTAATGCTATTAATCAATTAGAACTAAAACAACAATGCTGATTAACTATGTTGTATTGTTCATTATTAATGTTATTAATTAACTCTGAGCAAGATCCATTGTCGGAATCCATTTCCTTTTAAGTTCCGAATCCTACTTACACGGTTTTTAAAGCATCAACAAAAAGAACGTGTTCAAAGTATTCCACGAAGAAGATGAAAGCTATAGACAGAAATAATAAATACACCTAACTGTATATCATTTTGAAAACTAATTCAAAACTATTGATTCGACTTCTCAAACAAAGATATCTATGCTTCAATGAAATATTAAACGAGCAATTGAATACTTGTATATTAATAGGTATTGGAAGGATTTTCTCAGTATTTTGAAACAGCTCCTTAATCTGTACAAATCTTTCTTGATCTTTCAGTTATATAGTTGTCTATCACAGTTTAGACTTCAGAAATATGAGTTTTGCTGTTACAAAAGCACATATTTTTGAGCATTCATAACGCTGCTCATTGGACATATCGCTCACAAGGCCCTGTTAAGTGTTAAAGTTGAAGCTAAAGTTAACTCGAAGTGGTATTGAACAATACAAAAACAACAAAAAACATAACTTTAGAATACAGACAAGGTCGTCAAGAAATTAATGTCTCGTTTTGGAACACTTTCATTACCCCCCCCCAGAAAAAACGTACATCACGTATAATAGTTAAACGAACCGCCTAAACGTCACTTCACTGTAGCCTATATAATATGTTAATATTAGTATACTCTAATCCCTTATAGTGACGACACACGACGAGACACACACATTCGGCGTGTAATACTGTTGGAATACAAGAAGGGAAACAACGCCTCTGTAGCCACAAAGAATATCAAAGAAGTTTCTGGAAATGTTTTGAACGTTCGTAAGTGTCAACGATTGTTCAGCAAATTTCGTTCAGGTGACTTTAGCCTTAAAAACTGTGATGGCAGGGGCCGACATGTTGGAATTGATATTGATGCTCTGAAGACGCTTGTTGAGTCTAACCCAAGGCAACACACTCGTGAAATGGCCCTGAAATTGCATGTCTCTCATCAAACAATACGTAAACATATAAGGAATTTGGGAAAATTCCAGAAAGAAGGTGTTTGGGTGCCTTACGAACTCTCCGATGATCATCGTTTCCAACCTATGAACGTTGCTTCGTCTCTTCTAGCGCGTAATGCGCGTGAACTATTTTTTGACAGAATTGTCA
>NW_013665785.1:168458-193912 GCF_000517525.1 Limulus polyphemus | reverse complement strand
TATATAAGTTGTTCGGGTGTTTTCATCTAAAAAATGCAACATTAATTTCTTGACGACCTAATACTTCCAAACTACGAGGAATGTTTCTTTGTTTCAGAATTTTTGCGCAAAGCCACACAAAGGGCTATTGGCGCGAAACCTTATCTAATTTTGAGTTTATACAGTACAAGAGAAGCAACTAGTCAACGGTACACACTGTCACTCTTTTGGACCACTCCTGTGTGACTGAATAGTGGGATTTGACGGTCAATCTTATAACGCATCCATGGCACTAAAGTGTGGAACGCATTTTTGTAGCAATGGGCCGCGAACCGAGAACCGTTGAATTCACAGTCCAAGGAACTAACCACTAGATCACACCCGTTCCTAGCTATGGAGCAAAAAAAGTTATTGGAGAGGCTCATATAAAGATGAAAATAGGAGTAAACATCAGAATTGTCTGAAATGGAGGTAGATTCATTCTGGAATTAAAAAAACCTGAAAATATAAAATAATATAAAAATATATCAAGGAATTACGTCGAACACTGGGTCTAGGCTCTACTTTTAAGTAACATTTCTTTATTATTAAAATGTTCTTTTAATGACGTCTTTACTGACAGCTTTCTTTGTCCTTAGAATTTCAATATGCAGCATTTAAGAATTGTATTTTTATATTTTGTTGATTTAGATTTGAATAAGATGTTGGGGGGGGGACTAGTTTATTAAGGGGATTCATCTTGAAAGGCGTTAAAAGCCTTTGCAATATGTTATGATGTTTAATTTTCTAGCGCAATGAATTGCTCCTATAACAATTTTCATTACACTCGACAACCAGAATTAATACCTCTTAGAGCCTCTAAGAAAGGGGCTTCAGGTAACCTCTTGTACAAATCACTGTGTGGGCGACATGACTCCCTCCAGCAGCATTCTGTATCGATTTTGTATCTACTGGCGCCACTATACTCAACATGAACTCTCGTATAAACACGTGGTGTTGAACTGTACAAAACCTAAACAGACATTTTTTCTGCTTAAAATTATCAACTCACTTACTGAACATTTAAGAAATCACAAGTCATTCAGAAACATCCATCCCAGGGCATTAAACCTTTAGCATGAAATGTCGAAATATATTTGAATAACCAATAACTGCTTTCCCTTCTGGTAAGGAATAGGCGCCTTGAGGATTTTATCATCTGAGTGATGATTACTGGTATCTAGAAATGTCATGCGTAACAAAAATGACAAAATATAAGGAGCATTTAAAGTGTGTGTGTGTTTTCAGGTTGCGTAGCTACGTCATGAATTTGAAGCTCGTTAATTATTATTTTATATTGATTCAACATATCCCGATCTTCGAAAGCAAACTCGTGAAAATGGATTTTCTTTTAAGCCACATATTCTTCTTCTAAGCAAGGTAAAAAACGAATTTTATAAGAGTTCCAATGGTTCCAGTACAGCATCAAACATAGTAATTGGTTTAAGTTTCCTTTGTTTTATGGCAACGTTGCTGACAAATCAACAAGAAAATTTTCCCACTGTGTACTTTTCCGAAGCCTTTTTTTCTTGGTTTTTAGCTATAAAATAACGCAATCTCTTACTTCCACAAATAAAACTGTTTGACGGTTTTTGTTAAGCTTGAGTTGTTGAAAACGATGAGTAAGAAACTGAGGCTCTCTCTCTGAATGTTTTTTTTTCATTGTATTTCACTATATAGTGTTTTCCTTAATGTATTAACAGAATAAAACGTAAATAATTTGGTTGTGTTTTTAGTAGACTATGTTTGATCTAATCGCCGTTAACATTTACGTTACTAAATTCATTAACTGAAAAGAGAGATAGAGAAAAAATCTAAATTATGTTTTAGTTCCATTTCAGTGAAGTATTTTGTTGTTTGTTTTTGTGATGGAACTCGTTATGATCTATTTCAGTGCTATTAGGTAGTAACGAAATACGCAAAGAAAAACTCGTATTTTTTTTTTGATGAACAATAATACATTACTCTATGTTCGTGCTAATTTTTTTGAAAATCTTTTGAGAATAATACAATGAAAACTTAAGTTGAATTAATAAAGTGAAAATAAAATACCAATCGACCAGTTTTAAAGAGTTGTATATTTTCTTTCATCTTTCAGTATCATGTTAACTCTAATGTACATCGTCTTATTCGAACACTTGATTATAAAACATAAAAATATGTCTTCATCGATCTTTAGATATATTCTACTAACTTTTTGCGACATTATATTTGCATATCTAGTAAGATATACACTGCCGATTAAAATATCTCAGTGTTAATACTGATGGATCAAGCGTGACCTAGCGTTTAGCGTTACCAGGATTGTAAAACCGTGAATTCTAAGTTCGTAACCCTTTAACTTCATAAACGTTTTCCTTCATTAGGGCCGTGAGTGCGAAAAAACAATAACGGCCATATCTCACTGGCCCCCCAGTGGCACAGCGGTATGTCTGCGGACTTACAACGCTAGAATCCGGTTTTCGATATCCCTGGTGGTCAGAGCACAGATAGTCCATTGTGTAGCTTTGTGCTTAATTACAAACAAACAAACATATCTCACTATTCGGTCAGATAATAGTAGTCCAAAAGTTGGCGAAGGGTGCTGGTGATTAGCAGCATTCCCTCTTGTCCACTAATCTAAAAATTACAGATGACTATGCAAAAATATCCTTTATGTTTGTGAAACAATAAAACAAAACTAATGCTGATAATCAAAGGTATTTAGTGCGTGTTTTAAACTTCTCTGAAGTCAATCGTACAACACACTTAGGTTCCACAAAATCTTGCAAGATTGGTAAACATAAAAAAATCCCAACAACTTCGTCTACCATAAACAATCTACAAGACTGTATGAAAGTTTTTGCGCATTTATATAGAGATATTTTTGTTTAAGGTTTAGAAGCCTGAGAATATCAATATAGAAGTGATTAGTATGGTTTCAAAGTTAACTGTAATATTAATTGTCTATGTAAAAAACCGGAATCAAAATTTTTGACCTGAGCGACACTTTATGTGACACATGAGCTAAACGGTCAGGTCAGGGACTTTTAGGGCTCATCTACAGCTACTTTAAAATATATATATACTGACCAGAGGGAATTCCGCTAAAAGGAATTGTCAAGTTATTTAAATAGGACTAACTGTCGCTTTTATAATACGCTCACGGCTAAAAGTGCAAAGCGTTCTCAGCGGCATCATGGCTCAAACCTTCGATCCTTCGAAGAGTAGCCCAATAACTACGCCCGGTTCTTGTCGAAAATTATGACCCGATAGTCTGCAAATATCTAGAAAAAAATATCTTGCTCAGTTCTTTGATAACTTTTTTAGTTATTTTTGAAAGAGAAAAAAAAATAGCATAAGCAACGATTTGTGTGATCTATGAATAAGATTTTGAAGCACTAATTTGAAATTTATTCGTTTATGGATCACCCTTTCAAATGAATTGAGTAAAATAATCGTTAAAACAAGATCCATTATTTAATTTTACTGAAACATTCCGAAACAAAAATATCTAAAAATTAAAAAAAATGGCCAGGCAAACTTGAATAATATAACAGTTTCACAAAAATCCTCCCCCTCAAGTCCCAGATCAAAAAAATAGACAAGCTTTTGTTATTGATTTCTACTCCTTTGATATTTGAATCAAAGGCAAATTCTAATCGGAAAACACCTGGAAAACAAATAGGCTTTGATCTTGCCTAGAACGTACTGAAATGGAAAAGCAAAACAGAGCGGTGGCTACTACTCAAATAGGATTTGATCTTGCCTAGAACGTACTGAAATGGAAAAGCAAAACAGAGCGGTGGCTACTACTCAAATAGGATTTGATCTTGCCTAAGAACGTACTGAAATGGAAAAGCAAAACAGAGCGGTGGCTACTACTCAAATAGGCTTTGATCTTGCCTAGAACGTACTGAAATGGAAAAGCAAAACAGAGCGGTGGCTACTACTCAAATAGGCTTTGATCTTGCCTAGAACGTACTGAAATGGAAAAGCAAAACAGAGCGGTGGCTACTACTCGGTCAGCTATAAATTAATAGGAAATAAATAATTCATAATAGAAAAAGCTCCTTCTTGGATTCTCTACAGAAAGCTTAAGAAAGAAGAAGAAATGAATAAAACGTAGACAAATACACATAATGGGTCTAGTTAACAAAGTCTACCACTTCCATAAAGCAACACTTGATATCTCAAGAGAAGTGTCATTCTTTTCTCTTATGCGTCGGAAAGTTTCTTTGATGTTTTTTAGAATTCCCTTGCTTGTAATGCTCTTTAACGACGTTATGCTTCACAAACACAACCACGAAAGATAAAGGATAAATAAACACGTATATCTAGAAAATACAACAAATTAACGTTAAACACAAATGTAGTTTGTAAACAATAACGAACACAAATATTGAAAATATTAATAAATAACTAAAGAGTGCGTTGACTAAAAAAAGTAATTTAGTTCAAAGTTCTTTGTAAACAAATGTATGTTTAAGAACAAGAAACGACTTGGTATGCCCGAAAGGCTTTTGTTCTTGCAGTTCTAAGTTTAGAATTTCAATGAATCTTACGTTAATTAAGCTTATCTCTTATAGTATATTTCTAACTAACATTGAAATTTAACTTGTTAGAGCTCCGCCTTTGGGAAAGTCTTAACAGATTAAATTAATGTGTTGAAATTAATTCAAAACCTGTAACAGAAGACCAGTAACCACTCGTACTGTGCAGAATCTGCTCAGATATAGTATATGCAATATCTCTAATTTATATCCCCCCTTGCTTAATGAGAAAGAATGTAACTTGTGGCTAACATGTTGGGACTGAGAATCCGAAGGTTCGTGGCTTGCGTCCCGTTGCCGTTCCTCACATTGTGTCCGTGATTGCATTATGAAAGTGACATTCAAACACATTGTTCGGTCAGATAAGAGTAGGGGTTTCTTTGATTGGTTAGTTGCTTTCCCTCTTTCCTCTATTAGTTCAAGCTTTACGCGAAATTTTGAAACAGACAAAGACAAATAATGACTTCCACCACGTCTTAAGTGAAACTTTATTTTCATTTCCTAACTCAGTAAAGTATGTTTCTTTTTACGAAATTGATATTAAATGCATATCAGTTAGATTAGTGGTCACTGGAAAATACACTAAAAACATTCTAAATAATTATAAAATAGATTCTAATCTTTATCAGTAATTAGCTTATACTGATTGTCGGGATGATGTTAATTTTACTTTTGAACTAAGCATGTATCTTGCTCTGATCAAAAGATAATATTAATTACATGGGATATATTAAGGATACACAAATAAAAAACTCTGGCTTAATTGTGTTTGCTAGAGATTTTAGAATATACCACACTATTGTTGAAAGTCTCCCAGCGGGAAGTCTGGGGCTTGTAACGCTAAAAATCTGGTTTCAATACCCGTGACGGGCAAAGTATAGAAAGCTCACTGTGTAGTTTTGTGTTTAACAACAAAACATACAAGCAATTATAATGGAGAACATTACATTTCAAAATCACAAATCAAAAATATTTATTTCCTTGCTTTGTGTCCGGAATGATAAGTTAAACTCTTCTAATATGTCAAATCTAGTTATCAAAAAAAGATCGTTCCCAGGTAGGTCAGTGGTAAGCTTACAGGTTTTACATCGCTAAAAATTCAGGGTTACATTACCCGCGGTAAACAGATTATAAATAGCCCATTGTGTAGATTTAATGGAAAAATTTGGTATATATATAAAATATTATGTGAATGTAAAAACAATTATATAGGACAAACTAGAAGAAATTTAAAATTCAGACTGAATGAACACAAAATAAATATTCAAAATAATAATATTACTCTTTCACCTTTAGCAGAACATGTTAGTAAAACTAATCACACAATTAAATGTGAAAAAAGTTTTATTTTAGCACAACCTGGAAATTTAATTGGTATGAATATACGTGAATCTATTGAGATAATTAAATGTAAAACAAGTAAATTTAAATTATTGAATAAGGATGAGGGACCTGATGGAAATGTTGTCAGTAGATGATGTGAAATTCTTTAATATGTAAATTGGTTTTTTGATAATTGCATAAATAAGTGTTATTTTTGCAAAACATTGCACTCCTGAGGATGATGCAGTAATATACGCCGAAATATGTAGAGTGTATGAGATTGTTTTCCGGTCTCATAGGTTTTTTTACCAATTTTTAACCTTGTACAGTAAGTTATTATTTTAGTAATTTGGAGACTGGAAACAATCTCATTTTTATAGAATTGTGTATAAAATAATCGTTGTTTTTTAAAAATTGTGAGTTTCAAAATCTAACAGTTTGATTCTCTTATCTTCCACCTCACATGTAGTTGTCACACACGCTAATTCCTTATGTTTGGTTCTCTTATCTTCCACCTCACATGTGGTTGTCACACACGCTAATTCCTTATGTTTGGTTCTCTTATCTTCCACCTCACATGTGGTTGTCACACACGCTAATTCCTTATGTTTGGTTCTCTTATCTTCCACCTCACATGTGGTTGTCACACACGCTAATTCTTTATGTTTGGTTCTCTTATCTTCCACCTCACATGTGGTTGTCACACACGCTAATTCCTTATGTTTGGTTCTTGTCCCGTTACAGATCAAAATAATAATAATCGTGCTCCACACTTTGTGGCCGTGATTGCGTTATAAGAATGACAGACATATGTCATTAATGGCTAATACAGAAGTAGCCCACGGGATGCCGGTGGATAATATTAACTAACTACCTTTCCTCTAATCTATTACTTCAGAAATAATTGAAAGACAGCTAGTACAGATAGGCCTCGAAAAGCTTTGGGCAAAAAAACAAATATGTGATATTGCTGTGTTTAAAATGTTAGCGGTTTTACTGTTACATTTCATCACAACTGCCAAGCACATAAAGTAAAATATAAAAGCACACATTTTTTAGTAAAACTACATAGCTTACTTTTTCGAATCCATTTAGTATTCCTAAATATACTGGCATCTATCATTTCCAAAAATCGATCGATCCAGTTTGCCAAATGAGCTTTCTAGAAACCAGTAAAAGTTGAAAATAACGTTGAGAACAAAGCCAGTTCAATAAGCTTTGTAGATAAGATATATTTACCTCTCATATCTCTCTCTTTTTCCATTATCTTAAAACGTTATGATAATTTCTAGAAACCCGTTTTCCTTTTTCCTTTAGAAACACTGATCCTAAACAGACATTATGAATGACGCCATTGGAAATTTTATTTTTGTTTCAAGTAGAGCATAAGGTGATAAATCCGTAGAAGAACGGAACAGTACCAAGGCAGCATTTCTTGGGAGTTTCACGTAAAGGCTATGGTGAAGTACTCACGATCCGATAAAATTATTCGCTTGTATTTAATGAATTAACCGAGCCTCTGAAAATAGGAAATGTTTTTTGGAAAAACTCTTGCCATTTATAAGTAAACGTGGGTATTTTAAAGGGAATTTATAGCAATGAAAGTTATCCAAACAAATGTTTTGTGAATATACAGTATTTAACTTTATTTACTTAATGGTCTAATAAGCACCAACTTCAAGGATTACTTACGCCAAATAAAAAATTATACTACATTAGAACTTTTAATAATATGCTTTAGTAAAAAAGTTAAGATCAAAATGAACGGTTTATTTAAAATTCCGATATTCTTGAGAAAGAGATTCCGAATAAAATAAAAAGAAGAGTTTGCTTTCACTTCAACTTTCACAAACTTACTTTAGACGTTATTAAACAAAGCAAAAAAAAAAAAGCTCTACCAAAACGCAAGCTTATGTTAGAGTTAGGAAAATGTTTGCGTACCATTGGAAAGGATTACTTTCAGGGATTCAGTTATTCTATATTCCTGAAACATGCGGAAATATAGGAGAGTGCTGGTTTTTCGGCAAAAGAAAGTTAACAATACACGCAGTATTTGATACAAAACCAAGCAAAATGTTACATTTACAAAATTTCTGTATTATCAGAAAGTTTCTGAAGTAACACTGAGCTTTGGGAATTTTGTCGAAACACGGTTATCAATAAAACGTATGGTGGTCTGCGTATGTATCAAACATCGAGTGAAAACAAAGACTAAACAAAACAAATGAAAGCAACGAAAGAGACTTTTTAGGCATTTTCTTTTTGGTTCATTTTTGATATAAATGCTGCATTTTTTTCGCACGTGATCTGTACTATTTTGAATCTTTTTCATTTGACTTGTCTGTGAAGATATGGAAAATAAATGTACTTGCATAAACGTTTGGCAAATAAACGTAGACAGCTATATGAGACATTTTGCGAAGGAAACCTTTCTCAGTAAAGATATCTAGCATTACTTTAAACACGATATCAATATATTTGTAATGTTAAATTTACATTATTTGCAATTTTCTGAATTCTAAACAGCCTACATTTTATTTGGATAACAAATCAAGTGAAAACAGGAAAAGTCCAATTATCATCAATGGCGTGATTGAGAGATCATGATTGTTGAAAATGGTTTGATTGGCTTATATTTGTATGAGAGTACTTCCACTAAGCCCTTCGATTTATCGATAGTAAGCAACGTCTCTAACTTATACTCTCTACTATTCATTGGATTTCGAATATTTAGAATGTCTGTTTTTCTTTAAGAAAAAATATTGAACTACAATTAATTATTGTTCTAACCCCTCACACCAGGTTTCTTTAGAATCTAGATATTGATAATTGAAATATCAAATTGATATATTCCATGAAAAATTGTTCATGGAAAGCTTTCCTTTCAAGTTAAAATTAGAGAAAGACTTATTTGCTAAACTCCGATGAATAAATTGAGTATTAAGACTAGAATTTAGTGCCTTTTCAGTTCTTATGTTTTTTAATGTGCAAAATAATTGTTTTTAGATTATCTGTATTTAAAAAACAAACAAAATATGAATGAGTAGTAAGGTTGACGGCTTATAACGCCAAACATTGGTGTTCGCTACCTACGGTGAGTACAACATAGGTAGCCCATTATGTAACTTTATGATTAAAAACAAACAAACAAAACTGAAATGTAGTAGTTAAAATGTAACGATTAAATATCGTGGTTAAATTACAATCAATAGATATGAGATATAAATATATATATATATATATTAACTACTGGATTAACTACTAAATAGTGTTTAATTTCTCTCTCTTTCTTTTTGTAAAATAAGGGCTAGGTGAAATAAAACATTTTAACCCTTCCGAGACGGGTCACGGGTGAAAGGTCATGTCATCTCGTTTGTTGACTTGCATTCAAAATTTTACTAAACTACTATTTCATGAATTTATGTCAATAAGTTTGGTATCAAACTGTGGATTATAATTCAAATTTTAGTACTATTCATTACTCAATTTCTTAATTTAAAAGTAAATATTAATTAAGATAATGCTAAACAGCCTCAAAATCATCACCAGTGTTTGTTTTAAATATAAAGAATGATATAGATTTTACAGTTTTTCTCTGGCTTTTTACAAATAACAAAGATGGTTGTCAAGCTACTTATACTGGCGCTACCTATCGATAATGTCAGTAAATCAAGTACACATATATGTGGGTGTAAAATGAGACGGTAATTTTATTGTTTTTACTCTCTGTTAATGTCACTTAAAACGTCAATCCTCAATATAGAATCCTGTGGCATATATCGTAAATAATGTTTATGTACCTATGTGTGTGTATGATTATTTGAACCTGTTCTCAGTACGTGAAGATTAGCATTTCATTACAAAAACGGTTGTGAGTAATTTTTTTAATGTGTGTTTGCCCCAAATGTTTCGTTTATGCAAAACACTTTAATTTAACATAATTTTAAAATTCTATCTCTAATACTATATTCACGGACTCATAAATTTCGAACACAACTATTGCGGAATCGAACGCAGCTCACTCTTTCGATGACGTTCTATGGTTCGAGTCCCGTTACAACCAAACAAAAGCTAGCTCCACAGTTTTGGGCTGTGGGTACATTATAAGAAGGACAGTCAAATTCCACTATTCCATATGACAAAAGTATCCGAAGAGCTGTGACTAGCTGCTTTCCCTCTAGTAAAATCCAACATACAAATGAAACAGGAAAGGAAATGCGAACACTGTATAAGACTGTCTGTATAGATAGCAGTTTTGACGTATCGCAGACAGGTTACAAATAATACTTCCTAAATTTATAAACCATATTTTCTACAACACTTCTATTGCTACTTGTTATATAATTTTCAGATAGCCCAGTAAAGGTTAAAGAAATTGCTATAACAATACAGGAGGGTTATTTTAAGTTTGAATGACCAGCGATGCCAACTGTTGTCCTTGGCGTATTTGTGTGTGGGGGCTTAGAAGTTTTGCGCAAGGCTACACAAGGCCTATATGCGTATATCCATCCTTAACCTTTAAACTTATGGACTATATATCAGGCACCGCCATTTCTTGGACTACTCTTGTCTAACCGATATATATTGGGATTTCGCCATCATTGTTATGATATACTCATATAGCTCCGAAGTGCGGAGCGTGCTTTCGCAGAAGGGGACGCATATCAGAAACCTTTGTTTTTACAGTCCGGCCATGCTAATTTCCAGGCCACGCCCTACAATTATTCATATAATCCAGTATACTTATAAGCTCATCCAGTTTTGATAGGGCATTGTTCATTGGGGAAATTTTATTAATCTTTCAAGTTCTTATACGTCATCACAGTTCAATCCCAGCAAGTGAGTCTGGTATGGCCAGGTGGTTAGGACGCTCGACCTGCAATCTACGGGTTCGAATTCTTGTTACTTGGGTTGCTGTCAGTGCCACCCACCCGAGTGTTAAATGTCTTGGTTAATATAAAATACCCGAGCAACCAACTCCAAAACTAGAGGGATTAAGTCTAATGAAGAAGAAATATATTTACAAAGCTCGTATTATTTTTATATATACAATTATACAAATAAAATAGTTACTCATTATGCCTTTTAACTTATTATGCTTACCTTTTTCATACTTCAGCATAACTAGCTAAGGTACCCCCACCACGGGCGGCATTTATTTCGTTTTATTCTCAGGGGCGGTACGGCGTGCGTGTGCATCATTCTCTATGATGGTCTACTGAAAACTATCATAAAATATTCTAAAATTCGAAATGAACCCTAGCTACCAGAATTAAGAAACATCCGCAAAACAGCCCTTCTAACAACTCTGCAATTTACAATAAACTAAAGAAAGACTCTAGCGAAAAGCCAAGTATCGAACACTTTAAAATAATAGACTCGGCGAAAGACGAATAAGTGCTAAGAAAAAGAAACCCTGTTTATTCAAAAAATGAAACCTAAACTACACAACACCACTATACCTTAGTCCATGATCAACTTATCGTGCCTGAGATTGTCAAGGATTGAAACATTTGTCAAACAATTAGTGTGGCTATTTTCAACATATTATCTAACTTCAAATTCTACGTTTCTGGAGATCTGGTCCATGTCTAACCCAGGAACTCCAGAAAAATTAATATTAATCAGAACACTAAGGAAGTAGCAGGGGGTGGGGGGTGGGAGAATTATTGAAATGGCTATCAATCTCGTAAAAAATAATGACCTTAGGTCGGGAAGTTGGAAAACTTTCTCATATATGTAAAAGTTACTACACGACCTTATGGGGTTCTCAATGTTTTTTCTAGTTGGTTTATGGATATCTTACTAAAAATTTACATAGAAATTCACGATTTTTATTTCACTTCAAATTTTTAATGAAAAATGTTTATATCTGCATATAATAAACTTATTTCACTTGATGTTTAAACTTGCCCAAAGTAACAACTATTTGCATTTCAAGAAAATGCTAACTTATCAAGTTGTTCCCAAGTAGCTAAATATTTCTACTTTTTATTCTATAAATAGTTGAGCCCCCCCCCCCCAGTGGCACAGCGGTATGTCTTCGGATTTACAACATTAGAAACCGGGTTTCGATACCCGTGGTGGGCAGAGCACAGATAGCCCATTGTGTAACTTTGTGCTTAATTACAAACAAACAAATAAATGTTTGTACTTTGCTTCTGTTTAAAATTATTCAGTTACATTCTTTATTAAACCATTTAATATATTTCACATGTCAGTAAGCAGCTTGGATTTTCAAGAAATTATATATAAGTTAAGAGGCTATCAGCATTTTTTTTCGATTTCAGCCTGAGTCTTTGCTACTTAATTGATTTTTCGGCTTACTTACGAAAACCATTGCGGACGAGGGTAGGGTGGAAGAGGTCTTTGGTAGTCGATTACCAACAGCGAAACAGGCTTTCATTTTACAAAAGGTTCTTAAATAAGTAATTTTCTTGAGCTTTTGTTCAAACAGTTTTTAATTGTGCTCCTAAATCGTCGAGGCTAGGATAACTATTACACAACAATGTAGAGTTAGTAACAGAAGCATTCTGGTGCTGAATAAAGTCTTATGTTGCCTCTTATCCACTGAACAAGAAAGTACCATAGTTATTACTTTGGACAATCAATGAATCAATCGAGCTCTTGAACAGGGGCACTTACGCACGCCCACGTGAATCCAAGTTATTAGAGAAACAGATAGAAGCACGATAGTTTAAACTTAATAAGAAATTTAGTTTACTAGAACTAAAATAAATCTTCAAATTCCCGCAATTTATAACATAAATAGGTTGTAAATTAAGAATCTTTAACCCTTAAATGAATCCATTTTATATACATGTCTACACATTTTATTTTAGATTTTAGTGCTTTGATTAGAAAAAAAAAACATTGTTTTATGTTCGAATATTTACCCTCTTTTTTCGGCAAGGAACAAACTTGGTCAAACAGTAAGTAAGATATACATAGAAATAGTAAGACAATATCTCATGTATAATATAAACGTTATGTTCGTATACGAAAATATTAGGACTGTAATCACTGAGAACAGTTAGTCATGAGATAAACAATGAAACGCAAGTTTTTCTTCTAGTCGCAATACGTTGTACTGAAAACATGTAAACGTAGCTTTGATCTACGCCTTTTGATATGCTTTCTTGACAAAAAAAAAAGCAAAATATAGTAAATATTCTAGACACTACCTGGAATATCAAAATAATAAATAAAAGCAAAAAATTCAGATTGCTGCTCTACAACATCGTAATTACAATGAGTCAGGAATTCTAAGGGGTTTCTATAAAAATGCACCTTTAACTTAATGTGTATTTTCTATTTGTTTATTTACAAAACAATGTGAGTATAAAGTGCTGAAAGTATTTGTATGATATATGGTAATAGAGCGACTAAGGTCAAAAGATGCAGTTCATTTTATTGCTACAGTGCTGCCCTCATGGAAAATTTAAAGTTGATGAATAAAACAGGAATAATTGTGATATAATACATAAATAATTCACAACTAATACAGAAAGATATTATATAAACATTAGCTTTAAAAAATGGCAACTGCACAATTAACATATAAAAATTTCTGTTAGGTTTACAACATTTGAGTTGATGTTTAAAGCTTTCTCCATAAGCTGAACATGTGCAATCTGCGGGTCGCGGGCTCAAATCCCCGTCACAACAAACATGTTCGCCCTTTCAGCCGTGGGTTATAAAATGACTATCAATCCCACTGTTCGTTGGTAAGTAAAAGAGTAGCCCAAGAGTTGGCGGTGGGTGGAGATGACTAGCTGCCTTCCCTCTAATCTTACACTGCTAAATAAGGAACTGCTAGCGCAGATAGCCCTCGTGTATCTTTGCGCGAAATTTATAACAAACCAAACCAAGCTCAACTTGATAGCTTGATAGCTTAATAACAAGCACAAGCTTCATATGTAGGTTTGTTGTTACAGTATTTCTCATATTTAAAAAATAACAATCGTGATTGAAGCCTTGAATGAATAAATAATGTTGACAATAGTGTTAAGTCTTCTATGGATTATTTCATTTCACTTTTCTGTTGTAGATTCTGTACCCATGGATACAACATCTTGATAAACAAAATATTGTTATACTGTACATCTTGTTTTAAATCTTTTGTTAAACCAAAAGCGCTGAACTTTGTTTTCGGTGCCACAACCAGATGAGTTTATTTATTTGTTATTAAACACAAAGCTACATAGTGGGCTATCTGTGTTGTTCCAACTATGAGTATCGAAACCAGATTTTTAGTCTTACAAGTCTTCAGTCTTAGCGCTAAGGCAAATGGAACGGTTGTACATTTCATCGCAGGTTAACCTTCAGTTACTCGCTGGTCTCCATTACACAACTGTGTAGACTGAAGCAACTGGGTTAAAGTGTTATGTACAAGGACACAACAATATGGAACAAAGAAGCCTCGAACTCGCAACCTCCCGCGTAATAGTTGAAGACCACTAGACTATACAATTAGTCAGACTAGTAAATATAATAATTTACAAACACTCTGCAAGTTGAACTTGCTTGTATGTCCTTCAAATTATTAGTATTTGTTATATTTATCGAAAAATTCAAATGCACATCACTTTAGACATTAAATACAGGATATGTAGCCACACGAGCTATGACTGGTTAAATACAGGTTATGTGGCCACACGAGCTATGACTGATTTTTTTACTTTGCTTAACAAAATTTCCCGGTGAACCAGTGGTAAATTTGCGAACCTACAAGTTAAAATCCTGGGCTCGATCCACCGCAGTGGACAGACCGTAGATAGCTCATTGCATAGCTTTACCTGAAAGAACAACTTTGGGGCCTGGCATGGCCAGGTGGTTATGGTGCTCGACTCGCAATCTGTGGGTCAGATCCCCCTCGAATCCCCGTCCCAACAAACATGCTCACCCTTTCAGCCGTGGGGGCGTTATAATGTGACGGTCAATCCCACTATTCGTTAGTAAAAGAGTAGTCCAAGAGTTGGCGGTGGGTGGTGATGACTAGCTGCCTTCCGTCTAGTCTTTAACTGCTAAATTAGGGATGGCTAGCGCAGATAGCTCTTGTGTAGCTTTGCACGAAATTCAAAATAAACCAATCAAAGATTTTAATGAAAGTCATATTATTATCATTATTGTATAAAAGAAAGTGGAGCTATGTTTCAGTAATTCGATATAATATCTGTAAGCTAATACTAATTCGAAACAGCATCTGTAAGCTAACACTAATCACTAATTGAAACAACATGCGTAAACTAACACTAATTTGAAATGTCATCTGTAAGCTAACACTAATTCGAATGGATTAAACTAGCTACACTGTCCAAAAATTTATCTTGTTAGAATCATTCTAAAAATGGAAAATATAAATATCAGTTTATTTGTATATTTAATTCTACGTGCAAAAGAATAACGCTTTAATATTTAATTGCTCTTCTTAAAATATAATTAAAACTTTTTATAACTCCTCTTTTATTACACGTTGTGAAAGCTCAGATTCTATATAGTGCTCTTCTGATTAACGAATTTTGAATAATATTTTGAACAGTAGTTGCGATTTTTTCCGACAATGAAGATGACTGGCAAATCTTGCCAGTTTACAAATATATATTGATATTATTAACACTGTCATTCCCTTTTCTTGTAAAAGAAGAATCATTTATTTCTTTTGCACCAACTTCTTTCAATTTTCGAACACACTCTTATAACTCAGTGAGGGATAAAACTTAACGCATCACAGCATGGGTCATACTTTCACAATTGGATCAATAGAGTTTGTACGGGTTTCTTAGTGATATTTCAAAAGGCCGCCAACTGATAAGATTATAAAAGCTAGAAACCTAGTGCTCTGTTGAGGTCCTTCCTCCTTTTGTGTGCATCATGGCCTGTTTCTCTGAATTCGATTTTCTATTAAGAAATCTTAGTATATCAGGGCACTTTCTGTTAAGCTACAACGAGAAATGTATTGAAAGGTTTGAAAATATCACGCCCTTTTTATATAGAGTTTACTAGAACCTGTTATCTGCAGAAATAACAAAAACTCGAACCTTCAATAGCATGCGATTGATTCCTTAAGCCATCTTTTTTTTGAAACTATATGTAACGAGTAACAATAATTCATACATTAAATTAGATATTTCAGACTTTCCCACTTTATCTTATTTATGAGTCAATATCACAGAATAAACCCATCAGATATCTCAGGGAAACGTCAACATTTTCTGTCATGTTGTCTTAAACTGATAATGATGAAAGACTTATATGCTGGTATATATATATATATATATATATGTCTAGTGGCTATTTTCATATCTTAGAATTTGGATTTGAATGTTTTCTTTGTGTATCTCAGCAGTAACATTATTTCATTAGCAAATCAGATATGACTCAATAGCTGTATTGCTGAAATGAATTCAGTGCTGACGAAAACATGAAATTAATTGTTATAGTAGAAGCGATAAGCAGAAGTCACGGTATTACGGCGCATGAAAAAAAAACAGAGTCGTGAGCCGAAACACAAAGCATCTGATTTGTCTAAAATAATTACGTGACATTTCCTGTGAAGCCATTAAGCTGCAAACAACTGTGAAAAACCTTATCAACACATTTCTATAATGCATGATTTCTGTTCAGTGATTTCCGAATCAAAGAAATACTTATCATGATGTCAAGTTTCACCAAGTTTTAAAATAATATCATAGAAAACATTTAATTATTAATATTACTCTTTCATTCTTAATAATTTGTTATTATATTTTCTTATTTATAGTAAATGCTAGGCAATAGTTATATATCAGAGAATGCTTTGTATACATACTGCAAACCTTCTATGGGTATAATAAGTTAGTCAAACTTAAACTATCTACCAAAGTTTTGTTAGAAATTTATTGAGTAGCCAGCTTTTTATCAGTAACAATTGTGAGTTTTGTTATTCTCTTTCAAGTTGTTTTTGTTCTTGGAAAGCAAGTAATTTGAATGTGTGACGGATTTACTAACACATGTATATTTTAATATTGATATTTGTTTAAATTAAATTTATATTTAGAAATGTGCATAACGTATACTGTTAAATATGTATTGCGAAACTCCCGCCTATTCTCTACAGTTGTAGAAGATTCTCGAGCGTAAGAATCAACAATATATGTGTGTAAGTAAACACTAGTGTTAGCGTCGGTATTATTACGTACTCTGAATTTTCCAGAAACTCTCCACACGCCTATAAATATAACCAACGCGACGCCCCAAAAAACATGTATCTATTCTTGGGTTGCTGTAATTGGTGTGCTATAAAATTCGTAAGCTATCACTGTTGTTAACGCTTATTAATCGGGAACTTAATACCAGGATCGTTTATAAATTTCGAAAATTACAAACCATTTAACTCCAGTGGATTCACATCGGGCATTAGTACTTTTACGAAAACATTACCTAATGTCATTGGTGGAAACTCGACCTGTAATCAATCGGCGTGTGATCAGCGAGAACTACAGGGCTTGCTAGCTCCCTGTGAAGTGAATTATACCTACGTCAACTCGAAGTTAACTCGCTCATCGTTAGCCCTCGATAAGATATCAAGGAAGTTCTAGACTAGAAAGAAGACTTTATATTGCTTGTAAGTTTGTGAAACTTTTGTATATAAATCATTGTTTATAATAACTATTTGTAATAACTGTTATTGTAAATTGTATTATTGTTTGTATAATAAAACATTTGTATAAAACAAAGAAAACTGTGTGTATCAATCTTGTTAGCAAATATCATAAATTGGAGATATATCAACATTTATTTAACTACTAAATCTAAATTACAAGTTAACTCAGTTTTAGGCTATTTGAAATTGTAATACGCAACAAATGTAAAAAGTATTATTTCAGATTAAAGGATATAATGATCCATATTTTTATATTCATCAACATTTGACCAGCGTGGCTCAGTTGATAGCCTGCCAGACTTTAAGTCTGAGGTATCCATGGCTCGTGTCTCGTTGTTGGAAAATCGCGTTCCACACTTTGGGATTGTAGATGCGTTATAAGAGCGACAGTCAAATTCCTCTACTGAATTAGAGTAGCCCATGAGTTCGGCTGGATACAGTTAACTAGCTGCCTTCCCTCTGGTCTATCAGTTCAAAATTATGGATGGCTTGTGCCATACCCTTTTGGGAACTATGCGCAACAAATCTGGAATAGCTAATCATCAATATTTTTTTAGTTAAAGCTTTCTTATGTTTTTATTAAATCGATTGTATAGCCTGTTTTTAAGAAATTGAAATATCGTGTTTCACTCATTTGATAAAAGTATTTCATCATTTAGAATCAGCAGGCTTTCTAAAGTTATTTCAAAAACTGCTCTACACTGACAGCTCGAACACAGAAACCATGCTACAGACAACTTGCATCTTCAATGTTTTTTGGTTTTTTTTTCATATTTGCTTTTTTTAATAATTATGAACATTAATCTTGTCTAACAACAAAACATTTCTAATCTAGTTACTAGAAGGTTATGTCTAAGGAATTATTTTCTTTGTGGATATTTTTTGTTAAAGTTTTAATAAATACTGAGAAAAAAAACGCTCTAAACTGTAAAATTATCACTTTTTTTGGCACGTACTATCGCAATCAAAGTATCTTAATATTACATACACGAACTATCGCAATCAAAGTATCTTAATATTACATACACGTACTATCGCAATCAAAGCCTCTTAGCATTACACAATTACAGTTTTTGAACGCATCATTTCGCGTGCATTTAATTGCAGATCTTGGCTCAGCGCATAGCTGCGCCCAGAACAATCTTAACGAAAGGGTTATAGTTAATTATTCAATAGAGTAGCCTGAACTTTCTTGGTAAGATTAAATGTCTAGTTGTATGTGTCATCAATCTCAATAACTATATCCACGTGACACAAGAATCTATACATAGTGCGTATCAATAGTTGAAAAGCATGTCAAGGGGTGGGGGCGGGGGTAGTGTAAGGTTTGCTAAGTGATAAAAGGGATTCTACAAGCCCTCCCATTTCTTGTTTAACGACAACTGAATAATTCAGTTCCCCGCAGGGCTCATGTACAAAGCTTCCAAACAAAAGCCAATTATTTATTACTATTCAAGGATGGATGGATGGCTATATAAATATATAGATAGCCAAACACTTGCGAGGCTATGACAATAAGAACCACAATTCTAAACCATTAATAGCTTGCCCCTTGCTAGTAAGACTGGTAATCCCCCCCCCCACCACACACACGTATAGAACATTGATTACTAACTCCAACAGTATAAATCATTAAACTATTGGACTCATCTGTGTAAGATAATACCCACTGGCACCATATTTAGACCATAAGAAGAACAAAATAGAGCAACAATATCCATAAGATATAGACTACAAACTAGCTGGTTTTAGGTACTAATCTTTAGTCCCCGAGCTTTGAAGACGTAAATCCGTGGTTCCATCCCAAACATGAGTTATATCTAGTTCAGTATTGTTAATGCCGTATTATATCGTACAAAAATATTTTCTCAAATGTACACAATTCGTGTAAAAGAAATCAAGAAAAATTAAAGATTATCTGATAGCGTTAGAACACAAAATAAATAGTATAGTGTTTTGTAATTATCATTCTAAACTTAATCTGCTAAGAAGAAGAACTGATAACCAGGAAAAGCTTGTCATAAATGGCAAAATAGTTATTATGAAACACGATATAGGAAATTATATATTACATAAAGTATATTATAACTCTAAAACAGAAAATGTTTTGAATCATGCACCAAAGTTTATTAAGTTGAAAACATCCTACGAAAGTGATAAGCTAACTTAAATAATTATTTTCTGATAAGCTATTAACAAAAAAAATTTAAGGAATTATTTTCTGAAACTTAAGAAAAATATTTAAGATATTAACACATTATTAGGCTATCAGGTTGTCACTCACAATTTCTTGTGTGATTTCAAAAGTACATAAAGAAGGATATTCTCTTGTACCTATAACTGCAAAAAATGGACATAAGTTTCTTGAACAACTTACACATTATGAGACAGTTTGTTCTTTTTTAATAAACGTGTAACTTAAAGTTCGATGAGGATGCTTATTGTGCAGTGATGATTAGAGTCTCTGTACACTAGTATCCACTAAAAATAAGAGTTATATATAACAAAATGCCATAAGTTTTTGTGTGTGTTTTTTTTCAAAACCTGTCGAGCTCATCTCCTGTTTGAAAATATAGTTCTTAATACCAAACTGGTGGAGTCGCAATAAAACCAAGATCGGTAATAATTAACATTAAATGGATACTGTCATGTAGCTCAATGCAAACCACCGTCCTTGTTAGCCAGGACCCCTAGGTTCAAGTTTTGGTCTCTGAGTCATTTATTGTTGTTTTTTTTTACGTAAATATATTTAATATTACGATATAATAGTATTACTATTTTACTATTAAAAACAATTCGAAAGATTTTACTTTGTGTTTCAGGAATTTGTATTATCAAAGGAACGTTGCTGACACTTTATTCATCTTTAAAGATCCTGAACACGTTGCTCAGTTTTTGATGTATCTTAGTGGTCAACATAAAATAAAATTCACGGTGGAACATCAAAAAAGAACACCAGGTTATTGATACACTGATATATAATAACAATGATAAGTTTGAGTGTGAAGTTTGTCAAAAAAAATATGTTTAACAGTTTATATTCTAACTGTATCCACTTATAAACTTACACACGAAACCTGTAAACTCTAGTGGTTTTGATACTTTGAAGTCTGGCATAAAAAACGTATAAACTTACACACGAAACCTGTAAACTCTAGTAGTTTTGATACTTTGAAGTCTGGCATTAAAAACCGTATAAACTTACACACGAAACCTGTAAACTCTGGTGGTTTTGATACTTTGAAGTCTGGCATAAAAAACGTATAAACTTACACACGAAACCTGTAAACTCTAGTAGTTCTGATACTCTGACGTCTGTCATAAAATATTATAAATTTACACACAAAACCTGAATACTCTACTTCCTAGTAACATCACAAACAAAATATCCAATTTCAATTCACTCTGGATAGAAAACCTTTACTTCTTAAGTTTAAACTGTAATTTCTCATGTTTGTCTGTTTTTAGAGCAACACCACGTTAAATTATCTGCTGTGTCCAACGCGGAGAATCGAATCCGGGAATTTAGCATTGTAAGTCCTAGACTTACCACTGTCCCACCGGGAGACCAATTTCTCCTAATTGCCTAAAATCATACGTGTAGACATTCATACACATCTGTTCATAAGGCATTACTTATAAGTGACTTATTTTAAAATTCACTTATAACTAGCGAGTATAATATTTCATTTTTATTCATACGGGTCATGCGCATTAACATTGCTTACGCGGCATGTTTAAACTATGGAAGCGATGTCGGAATACAAAATAGCAGGCACTTATGTTGCTACATTGTTTTTCTTCTCTATAATTTTGATGGAAAGAGAAATTTGAAACGACAAGTGAATTTCGTGGCAGCGACTTGATCTTAAGTGGATTAGGCCAACCAATCTAACTGAAAGGTTTTTAGGGTAACAAACGAAGACCAAAACAGTTTGTTACACATCCAACCATGAGGGAGGCATCATCAATAACTAACTGTATAATCTAATTATCATTTGGTTTCGTTATTGATGAGAAATTAGCCATTCTTTTGTAAAATCGGCTAATTTGGAATGCTATTTATTTGAAGAATGAAAACAAATCTAAGTTACAGGTTTCTTAAGTAGTTTGAGGAACGTTTTTGACTCACCATCCAATTTCACCTCACTTTAAAGCACATGCTTATTCTAAAGATCTGTAGTTTATGTAATAAAAGGTTTATGTCATGTAATACAATCTCTTTAATTGCGTTGATGCATTTGTGATCCTTCTTTCGAAATTGTTTTTAATTTTTCCATTTCTCTCTTTTTTTCAGCAACATTTGTCTCATTTTGCCCCTGCAGTACTTTACTGCTACATTTGTGCTTATCGCGTATGTTCTGACAAAATAATATTATTAAAAACAAAAGTTTTGTTACATATACATAAGTGAAGACTTTTATTCTAAGGCACCATTTTAAATGTCTGTGAGCATACTGTGTCATTAGTAAACGTGACATAACAAAAAACAGTCCTTTTACTGCAACGTATTAGATTCAAAAACCTTTTTGATTAAGAATTAGAAATATACGGTCATTGAAACAATTACAGAAAACCTTAAGCGATGCATATACAGGAGTCACGAACAACAGGTAATTGCAACTGGGCGGTGATTTTATTAATGGTACTTAACAGTATCACAGAAAACACAAAAGACAAGCGAATAGTACAATAGTACTTTGTGTATAAGCGCTTTCTTGTTGTCTTGTATAATTCCCCACAATTCAGCTAAGTTGTTAGATCCCCTTTTGACCTTCTAATAGATCCCCTTATAAATGTTTATATAAACCTTTACAGTCTTATAGGTATTCATATTGGAACCGTGAGCAGACCAAGTCATGGCTGTGCGCGCGCGTTCCATCGGCCTCTTTGCTGTTAAGGTATCGGTTCACCACATTTGCAGTATTCTTGGAATCATTTCTTGCTGAAAGATGGATAGCCACTCGATAAGCTTTGTGCCTGAGTAAATGGAATGATGGATCAGAATCTGATTGTACTTGTCAGCAGTTAAGCAGCCATCAATTTCATGAAGATCACCGACAAGATGCAGACCCACACTTGTACTGATCCCTCTATCATGCTTCACTGTAAACATTCTACATTGATTATGATACCCTCCCTTCAGCCATGAAACAAACTATCGTTGATTATTCCCGAAGAATCTGAACTTTGATTCATTTGTAAGGAGTACAATCTCTAGCTTTGCTCTACCGATGTTTGTGGTCCAATATACATTTCAACCATTTGGTTTGTTCCCTCTTCTCAGAAGCATTTTCGAATCCATTAAGACAATTTTCACGCTAATGTCTATCTTACTGTTCACGAGATAACACAACTGTATTTACAGCTAAGTCAAGATCTGTATTCATCTGATAAATAACATACCCTCAGATACTTAAAGCCACTTTTTGATAAGTTTCGATTTTATACCGCTAACACTTCTATTATTAACAGTGCCAGTTTCATCTACACTCTTCAACATCATGCATACAGCTTCTATTGGAACGTGGAGTCTTGCTGCAATTTATTTGTATACTTGCTCTACCCAAACTGAATACTACACGATCGTCACACTCTGGAATTACACTACTATTATTAATAATAGTACGAATGCCTATACTTTGATAGGTTTTATACTGGTGTAGCACTTTCTGATTGGATTAATGATGGCCAATCACAGCGTAAACTATCAATACATGACTGTACTCTGGTGCAGCTCATTTTCACACAATTAGGATGAGTCATTCCATAGTAATACCTTTTTACTTCATCATTTTTAAAATCTAGGCATTATAGATTAAAAAGCGGATCTTTGGTATATTTAAGAATAATTTCGATATTATTAAAATATGTTTGATTTCTGACACAAAATTCAGTAGTACGAAAATAGTAAATTTGCTTTTCAAAAATAGATCAACTTCTGCTAGCTTTTAAATGCACTCTTCCTGAGTAAAGATCCAAGACTAAACCTAAGAAAGGATTTTTGTCTTTATAATATGGTAGTCGTTTATTCAGATAATAAACTAGTTTTATTGTATAGGTTTGTGATATAAAAGCATTCAGAAGACGCCTTGATGACTTAAGATTGTCCTAAGTTCTAAATAATTTTCTGCATTACGTACAGGTTTTATGTTGAATGTTTAGGAAAGTAACTGAACTGCAAATAACTTTGAGAAATTTGAAATATCGATAAAGAAATTTACTGTTGTCCCGAAATCCATAAATAAAAGCGATATTTTTTGTTACTATATGGAAAAAATCGTCTGCACTTAACGTGATTTTTATCATAAATTTTGGACCTATTGGTTTATTTTGTTCCGCCAGCTTACTCTTAAAGTAAGATCAGCAGTTGGATTTTTTACTTTATGTTAATGTTTCATCATTTAAGCATGGGAATAGTCTTAAAAAGAAGAAGAATGATTTAATCTTTATCTCGTTTTAGTGTTTCAAAAAGTGAAGCAAAGACCTCCAATTTAAAATTTCTCTTATTTTAGTGGTTATCATGCTGAAACTGTGAATACGAGAGTTCTAAGTTCGTGACCCATTCACGGAAAAAGACGTTCTATACTTTTGGGCTTTAAAAGTAGCGGTCAAATCACACTTTTAGGCTAAACAAGAGTAGCCCAAGAACTGGCGGTAGGAACTGTTGACCAACTGCATTCTCTCTACTTTATCAGTTTAAAATTAGAGATGACTATACGCAGACAGCTCTTTGTATCGCTTTGCTTGAAAATTATGAAACATACAAATCTTTATTTTAGTGTTCCGACAACTGAATGAATTCCTGTCTGTCAAATAGACGAGTTTTGATGGATGGCGTTCTTGTCAGAAATCGGTAAAGATTTTTTTCACAGACATTTCATCTAAAACGAATAAATAAACTAATTTATAATTACTTTTTTGTCATAAATCAGAAAAATTTAAAATACCCTAGCTAATACCGTTCTAACAAGCATATGTTTTTTTTCCAAGTCCAGATTTGTCATTTCCTGTGAGGAACTACCTTTTGAATGTCTAAAATCTACATATGCACAGTTGTAAGTGTGATAATCATGATTATACCATTTGATTGTTTAATCCAATGCATGTTGTTGTTTGTTTGTTTTTTAACTGTAAGTAATTTGAACTCTTCCTATTATTTCACAGTAGGACTTGGCTGATGTTTGAACAGTGTTTATATAATATAATTTGGCTGATGTTTAGACAGTGTTTATATAACCTGATTTGGTGATGTTTAGGCAGTGTTTATATAATATAATTTGGCTGATGTTTAGACCGTGTTTATATAACGTGATTTTGTGATGTTTAGACAGTGTTTATATAACCTGATTTTGTGATGTTTAGACAGTGTTTATATGACCTATTTTGGCTGATGTTTAGACAGTGTTTATAGGACCTGATTTTGTGATGTTTAGACCGTGTTTATATAACGTGATTTTGTGATGTTTAGGCAGTGTTTATATAACCTGATTTGGTGATGTTTAGACAGTGTTTATATAACCTGATTTGGCTAATATTTAGACAGTGTTTATATAACCTGATTTTGTGATGTTTAGACAGTGTTTATATAACCTAGTTTGGCTGATGTTTAGACAGTGTTTATAGGACCTGATTTTGTGATGTTTAGACAGTGTTTATATAACGTGATTTGTGATGTTTAGACAGTGTTTATATAACGTGATTTTGTGATGTTTAGACAGTGTTTATATGACCTATTTTGAAATATATGCAGCAAGTCCACTTTCTTACTTTTTTATAGTTCATCACAACTAGCTGCTTAGAAACATTAAATAACTTTTCAGCCATGAATTTCCCATTTTGGAAAAATTGACACTAATGTGAAAATCTATTTGGATCACTTAACATTTTTCTTTGATATAAGCATAAAATGAGTTTAATAACTAATGTCTACGCAA
>NW_013665785.1:163333-167458 GCF_000517525.1 Limulus polyphemus | reverse complement strand
GTATATATATATATATATATATATATATATATACATATGAATATATACATATTTTGTACACATTAACAAACCTAAACATGAACATTTAGTACCTATTAACATATTTTGCATATATTAATAAATTTTGGGTCATGTTAACGCATTTGATATAAAAGTAAGTATACATGTGTACATGTTAACATATTTTGGACATATTAACAATTTTTGAACATTTGAACGCATTTTATACATATTAACAAACGTTTGACACGCTGATAAATTTCGTACTGATCCCCACATTGTGTACACGTTTTCCTCATTTTAAAAACAAATTTCCAGTAATTAATTTTTCGTTCGAGGCTTGTCGCGACAAGAAAGAAAAACCTCTGGGAATGGGCTATCCAACTCAGGAGAGACTTCGGCACACAAACACAATAAAGTAGCTTTTGAAGCTAAGGATAAGATACGCCTTTGCTTCAGTATACACTCGCAGACTGTCTAAGGAAGCCCGACTTTATTTTGTGTTCGCTTATTTCGATTTATCTGCGTAATATCGTATTTGCGTAGTTCTCGCCTTTCACGGAAACACCCTCTGGCAATAAGCTTATTGAAACCCGCGTGACTGTTCTTCTGCTCAGTTCCTGAATCGAATGCTTGAAAGAACCCTCAGTAGATCTGTTCGTGGATTTTTATGTCTTGAAAAGGTAATAAAAGGCAAACCTTCGGAATCGGCAGACAACCTTCACAGAATGATATACACACTTTCTAAACCAACGAATGAAAAATATAAGAACTTTTACTTTTCACGTTAGAGAGTAAATGTGCATGATATTCAAGTGTAACTCTTTTCACACACCAATGGGCGTAATATAAACGTTGAACCAAAGTATTGAATGAGACTGTAAATATCATCACAACGTGACAACTTGACCACTAGTATAGTTTAAGTTAGAGATGGACTCTACCTGCTACTCACTACTTCATGAGGCATAAAGCAGAGAATTACACTAACACCTCCGTTTGACTCTACGGCCGAAAATAATGATGAAAAAATGCATTCTAATTATTATTCTTAACTTTGTTTAACGCGAACTGGAGCTTATTATGAGAAATTTCTATAAACGTAAACAAAATCACGACCTATATCTCCAGAATGTATCTTTATTAGCTCAATATTTCTCTATTACAGCTTCGTCAGGAGCTATCGATATACTACAAGTTCACTAATCCAGTTAAATCTAAAACTATATACGTATTCTGGTTGATTTTCTGTTTTGTTCTAAGTAGGTGGCTTGCCCTTAACGGAAACTAATAATAATTGTGTTTGTTTTTACTTTAGAAACACTCTGTAGCATTGTTTCATCAGTAGCAAAATAAAGGATTGGTTTTGATCATTCAACATATTTAAAATACCTAGAGATTCAAAACAATAAATCTGACATTAATAAAAAATAACATAAGATAAAAGTTACTTGTACACAATTAACTAGTTGGATATTTCATGTAATTACAAATATTTTGTTTTATAAACCACTAAATTATCTAGCAGGTTTATTTAAACAATGCTCTTCGCAACATCAATTAATTTTTCTCTATTAAATAGTAAACAACACTAACTTCACGTAATCATTAATGTTTCAAAGATATTAGGTTTATGCAAATCAGTTTCCGTTTGCCTCAAGTTTCAAATTTATGCTGTTTTCATCTGCTTGTTAAGAAAACAGGATCAAGCCGGAAAAATGTCGTTTTGACTTTAATGTGTCACAAGAAGTAATTTATATATGCACATAGGTAATAAGTTAAAATATTCTGAAAATGAGCAATGTTTTGTTTGTTTGTTTATTTGAAGTTAAGCACAAAGCTACGCAATGGGCTATCTGTGTTCTGCCCACCACGGATATCGAAACCAGGTTTTTAGCGTTGTAAGCCCGCAGACATGCCGCGGTGCCACTTGGGGGGCTTGAGCAATGGAATAACGAGATAATAAATGCGAATGCCCATAAACCTTTCAATGTAATTTCAGAAATTAATAAAATATAAAAATTTAAAATAATGGTTTCCAAATATTTTTTATAATGTCCAGAAATACATAGGTCGAGAATGTGAGGAGGGGCATACCGGTGCATAAGGAGGGGCATACCGGTGCCATAACTGAACACCTTCGTTTAGTAGCAAGAAGATACCACACCTTCACGCAAAAGCACACAGCATCATCCTCGAATGATGACAATGACGACATTGGGTGCTGAAATCCAGAAACCATTGGGACTAGGGGCCCAACCTGACTCACCTGTAGTCTACTATGCACCAGAGGTTTAGGTTGGTGTCCAGTTTGTTCTTGCTTGTACATTTTTGTTTTTATGTCTGTTGCAAAACCAATTTAAGATAGTCTATTGTAAGTCTCTTCGGAACATTGGATTGATTTATAATATAATATTAACACCACTGGTTTACGTAGTCTTTAGTTTTTAATTATACGTAGAAGTTATCGTTAAGATTACTGTAATGTTGTTACGTTTTTTTCGTCTAAGATTTTGTCTCACAAACGAAAATAACACAGCAGTACTTACTGGTGAGTATAAACAAAGCTATACTTTAATAAAGTTCACAATACGGTAATTAATGCTATCCTTTTATTAAAGCAATATACAAACTCATAAAAACCAGAAAGTTGGACAAACAGATACATACCAGGCTTACAAAAACAATAGGCAGTCACGCATAAGTAAATAGGTAAACTAACGAACAAACATACAACTAGACACACGAATAAATAGATCGTTCACTGCATAGAGATAGCTGGGTAGATAGGTACAATATTACAGTTATATCTCACTTTGCATTGATTAATCTTAATTAATTTTATGACACAAATGAACTTTCGTGCCTACTTTACACAGCTAAACGACAGCATATGTGTTAGAGCCATATGAGAATGTCAACTAAGCCGACTTGTCAAGAATGTTAATGCAGGGTTTAAATGCCAGCTGCGATAGGGTTACATTACGTCAATCTGGACCACTCGAGTCTCTGGTTAGGGTTAACTAAATGGACATAATCTCACTCCAAAGCTTCATAACCAGAACAACAGGTGAATGCAAAGATGTGTATAGCAATATATTGGGGACATTTTCTCAATAATTGTAAAGCTCTATGAAAAATTTGCTTTACTGCATTCTTTTTCGTTCAGAAACATCACCACGCACGCAACTTCAGACGCCACATAAAATGCTCATTGAACGAAGTATGCCTCTTCCTCTGAACGCAAAATGTCCATTTCGATATTTTACCTTACATTGACTTATTCACTCAAGCTATTATTGTTTTTAACTGTCCTAATCCACCGAAGACTTTGTTATGTGGAAACATATAATAAATAGGTGGTTAAGCAGATTGGCAAGCTTCAACATCTACACCAAATAAGGACAGGGTAACACCAATAATTATGATGGTAAGATTGGTAAAATTCAACACCAAGAGAGGGTAGCACCACGAATTATGATAGTGCATATTTGATAATGTAACAGCTTAAAAATAAAATCTTATAAGAGTAAATTTTAAGCTTATATCTGTCAAGAACAATGATAGATACAATTGTAAGATGATATATTTACCACCTAATTAGTCCGTTCTCTTAAAGGAAATTGCGTGTCCAATTAAGATAAGACGAATAAAACACTGAAAGATATAAGATAAAATAAAATAACATAAAAAAGTTGGTTATCTAGAAGAAAACAGATATCGAGACATATTTTTCAGGTGCAAAGGTACCTGTGCTGCGCGAGGTATTAAACGTCACGTTCGTTTAGTATCAGATTCAGATAGTTTTGGGGTATATGTTTTCGTTCAGTGATGCCCGGCATGACCAGGTGGTTAGGGCACTCGACTCGCAATCGAATCCCCGTCCCACCAAACATGCTCGCCCTTTCAGCCGTCGGGGCGTTATAATGTGACGGTCAATCCCACTATTCATTGGTAAAAGAGTAGCCCAATAGTTGGCGGTGGGTGGTAATGACAAGCTGCCTTCCCTCTAGTCTTAGACTAAATTAGGGTCGAGTATGGCCCAGAGGTTTTCGATGGGGTTCATGTCAGGAGATTGGCTCGGCCAGGACAACTTCTGGATACCATTTTCTTCCTGCCACTTTT
>NW_013665785.1:152139-162397 GCF_000517525.1 Limulus polyphemus | reverse complement strand
CACAAATTAGTTAGCATAAATCAGTTAAATGACGAAAAATTAGGTGTATATTTACTTGTGACCACTCAGTGTAGGTCAGTTGTCCTTGTTATAGGTATAGCTAAGTTGGCGTTTAGATAGAAAAAGCTTGTATTTAGATTTCAATTGCACCAGAGGGCTGTGAATACGCTTCGCATTTTCAACTTTAGGTGCGTAACAAAAGTAACAGTGACACCCGTTATTCGACTCAAAGAGCCAGATACAACCCTTCTAGCGGCAGGAGATGCTAACTGACTTCCATTTCTCTAGCTAGAAGTTCAAAATTAACCTGAAATCTTGAAGTCTGGCTTCTCACTTCACATGCGTATGATGTACTATTCATGTAGAACGTTTCAATTTCATAGGCCCGGCATGGTCAGGTGGTTAGGGCGCTCAACTCGCAATCTAAGGGTCGCGGGTTCGAATTCCCATCCCACCAAACATGCTCGCCCTTTCAGTCGTGAGTGCGTTATAATGTGAAGGTCAATCCCACAATTCGTTGATAAAAAAGTAGCCCAAGAATTGGCGGTGGGTCGTGATGACTATTTGTCATCCCTCTAGTCTTCCACTGCTAAATTAGGGACGGTTAGCGCAGATAGCCCCAATGTAGCTTTGCGCGAAATTCAAAAAAACAAACAAGCCAAAATCTCCAGAAGCTAAAACACTAAAATTTATCCTCAGTTTGACACGTTTAATAGTGATGAGGCAAAACTGAAATAATTCTATAGGCATATAAAATGCGTGTTTTACACCATAAGAAAAATTATTAGAAATTATACAAGAGGAAAACTCTACTAAAAAATAAGACCTACTGTATTGTTATTCTAAACTTATGAAACTATGTCATCATTCTGTAACAAAGCAACGTCTTGAAGGTGATATTTTCCTTCAATCTAATTAATTAACAACACAACATTAACTTGTCAGTTCAATACAAATAATACAAAAAAATGTTTCTTTCCAATAAAATTCATGAAAATTATTAAAATAACGTTCCTTGCAATAAGAATAATTAACACAAAAAACTTTTAATTTAGCTTGATTTCCATCATAGAAAGCGTTTTTATGTAAAACTTTAATTAAAACCATAAAAAAGAGCATTTCTTCGTAATAAGATTAATTAATATCGTGATAGAAAACATTTATATGCATAAAAATTAAATAATATTTTAATAGATAATATTTCTACTTAATAGCGTTATTAATATGGTAGTACTTATTTCCATTAGGATTAATCATAATATTAATAAAGAACCGTTTTAATAAAGATTTGTTTGTAATTAAGCACAAAGCTATACAATGGGCTATCTGTGCTCTACCCACCACGGGTATCGAAACCCGGATTCTAACGTTGTAAGTCCGAAGACATACCGCTGTGCCACTGGGGGGCTGTATTGAGGAAAACAACAATGATACGCGCATATTTATCAAAAATCATTTAGAGTTTTATGTGTTGTTTATGGTAAGAACAATAGTCTATTTTCTTTCGTAGTTCATTCCCGTAATTTAACGGTGTTTCTAATGTTTTTACCTCATAGGTCTCACACTACATCATACTGAAGAAAAGTTCAAATGTTTCAATGTCTTTTTTTTTTACCTCACACGCCTCAACTATACTGTACTACAGATAGGTTCAGCTTTGCTGCTATTAAAATTATATTTAAAGAAAAACGTCCTCAACATGAACTTTAAGGACTGTTTCTTTCATCTACTGCTAAGTTCTAGAAAATGATAATAACAATTAGTTATTCGTTTAATCAAAGTTAGTCAGAAATTATTAGAATGAAACGTCAAAACGTGTCATTACGAGGCTGAACTCACGGCTCAATAAGCTTCACGGATGGCATATTCGTATCATACAGCCTCCATATAATTTGTGTTCAAAATGCGGAAGATCAGCATATAAGTATGTACTCTCTTTGAAGAACAAGACAATGTATTTCTATAGATATTAAGCCATGACCTAGACACGAATGTGCATTATCGCTAAAACTAGAAGAAAAAACTATGAGTATAATTTATACTTTCAACTGATTATTATCTGAATACATCGAGGGAAAAAATCATCTAGTTTTTTTTTTTTTTTCATTAACTTATTGAACTATGAAATTATCTCAGGTAATTCAAATAATACATCAAATAATAAACAGAATTTTGGACGTTCACCAACATAATTAATAAATGAAACCTAAGGAAGAACATAATTATCTACTAAGGATGCGGAACAGTGTTTCCTAAGTGTTCATTAAAACCAACGTTTATTAATGCTGTCATGCACAAGCTGAAATACAACGTCTCTTATGACATGTTAGACCAAAATCGTCATACAAATAAAAAATGGCGTCGCGTTGCGACAGCTGTAGTAGTTATGACAACAGCTGGCTATACTAGGACTAAATTATGAAAAATAAGAGTAGCATACACTGTTTATTTTGAGGAGAAAGCATTGAGAATATTAGACGAACAAAAAACACAAACTTCAAAAGAAAAGTATCAAAACTAAGTCAAAACAAGCGCAATAGCTTAAATCTTGAAACAGGTAGGAACAAGAATTTTCTGGAAAATAACAATAGCATCGATATGAACATGGCTGCTTGATTAGTGATATACATTAAGCCCTGCTGTTACTAATCGTAGATGTAATTTATAGATAACAATAATGTTGGTTATAAATATGGTTCCTTGGTTAGTGATAAAAACTAAACTTTGCTGTGTGCTGATCGGAGATGTAGTTTATAAATAATGTTGGTTATAAATATGGTTCCTTGGTTAGTGATAAAAACTAAACTTTGATCTCCGATCAGCACACAGAACCAAGAAACCATATTTATAACCAACATTATTTATAAACTACAGTGATATAAACTAAACTTTACTGTGTGCTGATCGGAGATGTAGTTTATAAATAATGTTGGTTATGAACATGGTTCCTTGGCTAGTAATGTAAACTAAACTTTGCTGTGTGCTAATCGGAGATGCAACATATAAATAACAGTAATACAGGAATGAACGCGGTTGTTTGATTTTTAAACTACGTTTCATGCCAGAAACTTTTCAGTTTTTCAATGGTTTTATGCTGTTGTTGTTTCCTCTAGAGTTTAGGTTTCCAAATGTTCAGTTCAGGAACCAATTACTTTTTCTTCTAACGGAGAAATTGACCTGCCTCTACAAATGCTTTAGAAAAGAATCGGAGTATATACTGTCTAAAACTTACAGATAAATTACTAACGTTTCACCTAAAATGTGTACATATAAGTAATTTAATAGTATGTACAAAATTGTATTAAACAATGGAAATAATGTGTCAACTATAGAATACACAGATCATTATTGCAATAGAATCGTTTTCGTGGATCAGATACATTGTATATTTTAAAGGAAGACTCCAGGATTGATATCATAGCAACTAAAAACTTTAAATGGGTGCTAAAACATTGATGCACGACATCTAGAATAGTTTAGCTAAATTAAGTATTCATATTTTCCATTATGTAATGACGGATTCTGAATGCCCTCATTTTACCCTATATCTCCCCCCCCCTCCCCTTCATCCTGCTATGATGTTCAAGCGTACAGAAGGATGCGTGCATGTGATTGGTTTAGTTTAAAATGTTGTACTTTATTTGTTCAAATCAGTGATATGTGTAAATAAGAAGAGAAAGTAACATGTAAATTTAAAATAGTTTTTACCATAAAAAATCTGACTTGCAAATGAGTTAAATAAAATTGGTAATAATTAAAATGTACTTATGCAATCTAGTTCACATAATCTAGTTGTATCTCAGCAGTCCTGATGAGCTCTGGTATTGTAAAAAAAAGGCCTCCATCGATACTGGATATGGTGGTATAGTTATATTATATTATACATATTATAACCTATTGTCTTCTTTGTTTTCACTCATAAGTTCTTAAAATTTGTGCTAGGAATGCAGAGTGGTGGATGTTCGGAAGTCATAACTTCTTCAATACACCAACAACTCTGAAGCCAATTATTCCTTGCCTTCTGATCCTAATTCCGTATTGTCCTAGTTCTCGTCTTCCACTCCTGATTTTAATCGGCCCTTTCTGTACTTTAATACTTAGCCTCAGACTTTATGTTTTCGTATGTTGCATTCCCTTCGTGTTAGCAACTTTCACCTCTCAGTGGAACAGAGGGGCTGGCCCTAGTTTCTTATACTTAAATTCCTGCCAGGGGTCGAAGGCTGTGAAAGTTGAGTAACTGCACATGATTTGATCAATATCATAAGAATATTTAGAGTAAGTCTTTTTCAAAATAGACTAGGAGTTTTTAAACTGTAAGATACGTGACAAACTAGTCAAGATTTTCTAGTCATGAGTTTTGAATGCGTTATATTCCTTGTGTTGTGTGTTGTGTATTATGTTTGAATGCTTATAGAGAAAGGGTAAATATTCATGAGCACAAGTATTAGTTTCTGAATCCGAGGAATATAAGTTCTATGTTGAAACCATACTCAGTAATGTGGGTTCTTTAAAACGTTTTTGGAAAATGGTTCGAGTGTGGTCCAGTGGAATATAAGTTCTATGTTGAAACCATACTCAGTAATGTAGGTTCTTTAAAACGTTTTGGGAAAATGGTTCGAGTGTGGTCCAGTGGAATATAAGTTCTATGTTGAAACCATACTCAGTAATGTGGGTTCTTTAAAACGTTTTGGGAAAATGGTTCGAGTGTGGTCCAGTGGAATATAAGTTCTATGTTGTAACCATACTCAGTAATGTAGGTTCTTTAAAACGTTTTGGGAAAATGGTTCGAGTGTGGTCCAGTGGTTAGCCTGCCAGACTGTTGATCTGCGGATCAGTCGTTCGCATCTTGTTACCGCAAAAGAAAACAGTCGCGCTTCGCACTTTCGGGCCGTTGGTATGTTATAAGGGTGATAGTCAAATACCACTATTCGTATAAAGAAGAGTAGTTAAAAAGTTTGCGGTGGGTGCTGTTTACAAGCTACCCTCCCTCCCTCTATCAGCTCAAAATCGAGGAGAACTAATGCAAATAGCCCTTGAGTATCTTTGTGTGAATATCCGAAAACGGGCCCGACATGGCCAGGTGGTTAGGGCACTCGACTCGCAATCAGAGTGTCGCGGGCTAGAATTCCCGTCACATCAAACATGCTCGCCCTTTCAGCCGTTAAGGCGTTATAATGTGACGGTCAATCCTACTATTCGTTGGTAAAAGAGTAGCCCCAAGTGTTGGCGGTGGGTGGTGATGACTAGCTGCCTTCCGTCTAGCCTTACAATGCTAAATTAATGGCGGCTAGCGCAGATAGCCCTCGTGTAGATTTGCGCGAAATTAAAAACAAACAAACAAATTTGCGAAAATAATCGTATGTTTTCTAGATTTTAAAATAAATAGCTCCACAAACGAAGCCTGGTATCAAGAATAAGATTTGATATTCCAGAAGGAGAGTGTTTATCTTCTTCTGCGTACTTCGAAGCAAGTAGTATAGTATCTGTCATAAGATTTAGTATATTACCTATTTAGTTTTATCATCTTGATTATTTACTAACCGTTTTCTTTGTTATTGCCCATACGCAGACTTTGCCTTGTTGATAAATGTTTTTTTTTTTACTGAAGATTGCGTCGAATTTCATTCTTTCGCTCACAACCAGTCATTTTAACCGGGCCCACCCACGGTCGTAGGAGAACAGCAGCCATGTTAATCAAATCATGCGGCACTCAGCCGCAGTTCCCCTTCATATGTGTGATCGATAAAAACAAAAGACGTGATATTATCATATTCACTAGTTTAAACGTATTTTAAGTATAACCTTTTCATTGCCTAAAGCTCTGGAAGTCGAAGAGAGACAAAAAATATTCAATTAAAGCTACCAAATTAAGTTTAAAAACATTTTAAATTCTGACTGAGGTATAACAAAATTAATGGCGTATGTCTTCTTCTATCCTATGCAAATACTAAGTTACTTTAAAACTAAAATGAGTTACATAGAAATGCTTTAGAGATATTTTTGAGATTTCTTAAATTTATTGCATAAACATGGTAGGATTTATATGGTTGTTTCTAAGTAGTAAGATTTAGTAGGACTGTTTTTAAGTAGTTGGATTTATATGGTTGTTTCTAAGTAGTAAGATTTAGTATGGCTGTTTCTAAGTAGTAGGATTTATATGGTTGTTTCTAAGTAGTAAGATTTAGTATGGCTGTTTATAAGTAGTAGGATTTAGTATGGCTGTTTCTAAGTAGTAGGATTTAGTATGGCTGTTTCTAAGTAGTAGGATTTATATGGTTGTTTCTAAGTAGTAAGATTTAGTATGGTTGTTTCTAAGTAGTAAGATTTAGTATGGCTGTTTCTAAGTAGTAGGATTTATATAGTTTTTTCTAAGTAGTAAGATTTAGTATGGCTGTTTCTAAGTAGTAGGATTTATATTGTTGTTTCTAAGTAGTAAGATTTAGCATGGCTGTTTATAAGTAGTAAGATTTAGTATGGCTGTTTCTAAGTAGTAGGATTTATATGGTTGTTTCTAAGTAGTAAGATTTAGTATGGCTGTTTTAAGTAGTAGGATTTATATGGTTGTTTATAAGTAGTAAGATTTAGTATGGTTGTTTCTAAGTAGTAAGATTTAGTATGGCTGTTTCTAAGTAGTAGGATTTAGTATGGCTGTTTCAAAGTATTAGGATTTATATGGTTGTTTCTAAGTAGTAAGATTTAGTATGGTTGTTTCTAAGTAGTAAAATTTAGTATGGCTGTTTCTAAGTAGTAGGATTTATATGGTTGTTTATAATTAGTAAGATTTAGTATGGTTGTTTCTAAGTAGTAGAATTTATATGGTTGTTTATAAGTAGTAGGATTTAGTGTGGCTGTTTCTAAGTAGTAGGATTTATATGGTTCTTTCTGGCTTTCAGAGATTTATTGAGTTATTTTCTTCTTCAATGTCTTCAATTATTCCAAACTATCCATATTAAGTAGTTGCTAGTAAGATACAACAAGAGATGGACAGTAATTTCCATTAGAATTACCTTCAATCTACCAATAAACTGATAAACTTTCAAGTAAAATATTAATAATAAAAATATTCGTCCTTATAGTTGTTACGTTAATATAGGAAGAAGTAGGTTACATTGTTATCCTTGCGGCTCAAATGAGCTTTTAAAGTGATCGAATCACAATTAGCTTTAAGTTAATCATCATAAACTCCGTGAGAAGGCACTACGCAGTTTTTTTGTACGTTTCAATTTCAATGATCCTGGTATTTACTGTCCGTCTAATATACTACAAACTGAAAAAATAAAATCTCTTTATATTCGTGTATAAAATGCTTTATCATTCAAGGTAGAATGCTTCCATTACACAAAGTTCATGCTGTTGTTGTTTTTTTCAATAGAAAAAGAGCTTTAATTTTGAGGGTTCTGGGTCATTATCGATAGCGTCTTGAGTTTGTCAACATGCAGACGCAAGCGTATTGTCCGCTATCGTTTGAACACTTACAAAATAACGTATACAGCTAAATGGCGACCAAGCAGAAACATCCGTCAACGTGCTATATTAGCCCGACGAACAGACGTGCCTTGGAAAGCACATTCTATTCATACAAATTATAGAATTTTCTTCTCCATTAACCTCGAGAGAAGTTTTATCCGTCTATGTCGGAAACAGCTGGCTTCTTGTCAGGGTTCATTATTGCTGCAATTCAGTAGCGAAGTTATTATATCAAATGCATAACAACAGTCCTTGAGTTGTTATCTTAAGAATAGCCTGAGTTCTTTGAATTTGTCAGGAGAAACATATTTGGCAGCAATCTGCCCTAGTGAAACCCCAGTTAAAAGATAGGTTGTTGACTAATTAATAAATAGATAAATATATATCGATAAAAATCCAAAATCGATTCACAAATATACTTGTTTGTCTCGGAAATTTTCACAAAGGTACATAAAGGTTATATACGCTGGCCAATGCTAATTTTGAATTCATTCTTTTTATGATGTTCATGACAGTTTAATTTGTTTAGTGCATTTTTTGTAACATTCAGGGTAGTAACACTTGTAAAATATCCTGGTATACGTTTATTAAGTATAAAAACATAACTCTCGACCTTCAAATCTCCCTCTTTTTTCAGTTTTCAGTCGTGTTTTTGAAACTATTTAACTATTTGTGTATCGATATATCAGCTTAAGTCTATCCAATACCATTGTTTCTGTATAGGTAAAAGTTTGTATTCTCAGATCAAGAAAAACAAACATTATTGTATTATATGTGTACGTGCCGGGCGTAGTTCATTGGTTAATGTGCTACATAAACATTATTTTATTATATGTGTACGGGGAGGGCGTAATATATTGGTTCATTATAAGAGAGACGGTCATATCCCACTGTTCAATTAGTGTAGCCCAAGGGTTGACGGAGATTAACTACCTTCACTCTATCCTAAAAGTTAAGCATATCAACATAAGACTCACTCCTTCTAAGTGATACATAATTAAAAATCGTTAGATCCTCTTTGATCAGGCCCGGCATGGCCAGGTGGTTAGGGCGCTCGACTCGTATCTGCGGGTCGCGGGTTGAAATCCGCGGGTGGTGATGACTAGCTGCCTTCCCTCTAGTCATACACTGATAAATTAGGGACGGCTAACGCAGATAGCCCTCGTGTAGCTTTGCGCGAAATTCAAAAACAAACAAACAATTCTAAGTAATACATAATTAAAAAATAGTTAAATCCTCTTGGACAGTTTGTCGTTACGTTGGTCTACCGTTTCTTTGTATCGTTCTCCTCCCACCCACTCCCCCAGTAGCTGAGCGATAAGTCCGAAGTTTTATAACACTTAAAAAAAGGATTTGATACCCGTGGTGGGCACAACACAGATAGCCCATTATGTAGCTTTGCGCTTAACAACAAACAAACAAACAAACAAAACTTTATATCTGTTCCACTTTGATTAAAGAAGAGCAAGGTGTTTTGTTCGACACAATAAAAAGGGATAAATAGCTAGATAGGTAAATAATTTCTTCATCACATTGAATTAAACAATGTTACAAAATGTTGCCGCAAGCTTTAAAAGTAATCTCTTTTAAAGCCAGTCATAACAAAAGGTTCACGAAAATTTTAAAATTCCCCCTTTAATATTAGTTTTTCAAGGCTTTCTAACGTAGAAACTGAGAACTATAAAGAAGAATACCCAAGTAACTGACACAATTTTTATAGGTTGGGTGTCGGCAAATAAGGCATAAATCATCGCATCTTTCCGCTTATGAAAAGGTCTATTATAACACGTGTAGTGAGTTATGACCGAAAGGGATATGTCAAGAGAAAAATCATGACCACACTTCCACGTGCCTTAGCCGAAAAAAAGTTAGGAGCTTGATAAATTACAAGATTGGCACATCTCCCAAACTTGAATTATATATCTTAATCGTTTCTTGTTGAAGGTTCTAGTTGCCGTACTTATTAATATCTGAAAAGACACATCCTTAAGTAATTAACAATAATTCAGATGTGACACAACATCGAAGTAAGCATAAGTACGTTCGTGCTAGATTGAGGTTGAAGAAATATCAATTTTAAAAACAGATACTTCTCTAAGTGTTTAAAGCTTTGTCATTTTATCACAGGTGTAATATGACGAAAACCGATAGGTGATTAAACATTTCTGTTTTAACAACAAGATGTTTGTTTACTACAGAAATCTTGCGCAAAGCTATACACACAAGTACAATATCTATATATATTTTCGACCCTAACTTTGAACTGTTACACTAGAGAAGACACTCACCGCTAACTCTTTCGCTACTCTTGTTTATTGAATAATGGGATTTAACCGTTTCTTTTATAGTGCATCCAGATCCCAAAAGTATGTTCTTGCAATAACTGGTCGTGAAACAAGAATCTTCGACTTCACAGTCTGCGCACGTTAACCATTTAGTCACGCCTGGTTATAATATGATGTGTATTCGTTGCAAGAAACACGATCGTAAAAGTTTCCGAAGAAGTAGGGTATCAAAAGCCTTAGCCAGAGAAGCGTGGAGGTCTAGTAGGTATTAACATGTGGGAGATTAACACAGATATAAATGTGTTTTTTGTGTGTCAATTTCAGCTTCTAATCTAAGATCCATAATGTTAAGTGAAGAGAAATGGTATAAAAACTTCTGCAGCCAAACATAATTTTCATCACATTGTTAGGCCTAATAAAAAATGAAGTCATTTGGTTGTTGTTTCTAATTGTGTCTTTCAGGTGCTCTTATACATTTTAACATGTGGAAGATTAACACAGATCTA
>NW_013665785.1:145943-151214 GCF_000517525.1 Limulus polyphemus | reverse complement strand
GGCGGTGGGTGGTGATGACTAGCTGCCTTCCCTCTAGTCTTACACTGCTAAATTAGGGACGGCTAGCGCAGATAGCCCTCGTGTAGCTTCGCGCGAAATTCAAAAAACAAACAAAAACAAACAAACTTAATAATTTTTTGTTTACTGATCTAGTTTAAATATTTTATCATTTTCTTTCCCTCTATATGTCCTCGGTAGCTCAGCTGTAGGGATAGAGCACAGATAACAGACTGTCTAGTTTTGTGTTTTACAACAACAAAAACAAACCATATTTACAATGAATCTCAACACCTTGAAAACAGACGTTAAAACCATATTTACAATGAATCGCAACACCTTGAAAACAGACGTTAAAAACCATATTTACAATGATTCTCAACACCTTGAAAATAGACGTTAAAACCATATTTACAATGAATCGCAACACCTTGAAAACAGACGTTAAAGCCATATTTACAATTCAGCTTTAGATACGTTTGCTCTAAGGATGTCGTACGTTCTCACACATGCAGGCCAAGAAAACGTAGCGGTCTTACGAATGACAGGATTGTATATTCATTTTCATATTTCAAAGTAAAAATAGCTGTCTGAAATGTAAAGTTAACGTTTTACTTTTTTTTCTGTTTATGCAATGTCTCTTAACGTTCAGTATAGAGCGAACTTAAACGCATACATCTCTGTACAAACTCGTTTCTATTAAGCATTTCATTTAAAATTTCATAAGATTTACATCTAAATGACAACAGATATTTAGTCTTTAAGAGGATTATCTTTAATTTTATAACTAAGCAACTGAAATAATAAAAACGATTTCGTAACATTAAGCTGTATATATCTATTTTTTAACCGCTGTGTTAATAGTTTTGCGCATTGTTCACATTAAATTGAATTACAGCGTACCGACTATACTAAACAGTGTAAGTTGAAATACAGCCTATACTAAACAGTGTAAGTTAAAACACAGCCTATACTAAACAGTTTAAATCGTGTTATAATCTGCATTTTGATTTGATCCCTCTCCTTTACTTGCTTTGCCTGCTTTGTATAAAGTCAAATCGATATTAGTTTTTGTAGTTTTAAAGATGATTAATCTCTCTGTTGGGATAATTTATCATTAGTTGATATTTTTCAAGTATTAGCTGACAATTGTTAGTTATTGATTATCTAGTTTTTATAATTCTTGACTATGAAAAGGATGTGAATATCAAAATCATTGGAACTCAGTCAAAACGTTTAGTTTTTGGCTAGCAAAAACATACATTATATATAAACTACAATTTTCACAGAAAATTGTACTTAATTATACATGGAGTTGTATTATAAAAAACTTGAAAAATTAGCCGTATAGGCAAATTATAAATTCACGCACAGCCCTACCACCCCCACCCCCCCACCACACACACATACATGTATATAAAGTGTATGGTTTTTAACGTCTGTTTTCAAGGTGTTATGTCTTTCAGGTGCTTTATTACAGTTTACAATATTCTTAGTAGTTACATTTCTTTCTTTGAATACGATGTGATTAAAGCTAATGAACGATGATACCCAAAACATTATAGTAAATACTCATTTTTTTATTTTAGCGATTTTTATTAACATTAACTTTAACCAATTTTACAAGTCTGTCTTATCAAGGTGTAATTCATTGTTTTGTTTTATAAAATAAGATCAGTAGTTGTTTAATGTCAGGACAATTTTGGAAAAATTGTGCCGTAGGTAATTTACATTGAACACTTGAAAAATTAACAATATAGTGACTTCATACTTTATCCAAACACCACCAGGCTCCTTTCGTTTCTGCAATTAAACAAAATAAAAATAGATAAGCCTATAAGATAAGAGCTTAATTCATATAAACGGCAAGTAAAACAGAATTATTTCTTTAGTTAGAATCAAGCTTTTGAAATTGATATGACAGATGAACCCACCAGACTGTTGGAAAAGACATATTTAACATGTGTTGTACAATGATTTACGGCTACGTATTAAATGTGTAATAGAGGACTACTACTTAGAAAATATAACGAGTTAAATATACAAGCCGAGAGATTGATTTTCTTATAAATCCAATTCTAAAAGCATAGCTCACGTTCTCTCAAAGCCAGTTATAATCGAATCATTAACTAACTTGAAATAGTTGTACTGAGTCGAGTTTAGTCCCCTGCATGCCATAAAACGTGCATATTAGCGACAATAACTAGCTCACAATGTTCACGAGCTAGATTTACCATTCAGCTTTAGTTCCTTGAGCTGTTTTACATGAATTACTGTTAGTAAAAAGTGGCAAGTAAGGAATTTTTTTAAACAAACTGAGTTTTTTTTTAAGCTTACCCATAAATAAGATTTTCAGATTAAACAAAACTCCAACCTAAGGAATATATTTTAGCCCCCTGGATAATGGTGAAAAATTAGGGCTTTAATTAAACTTAAGCCTAGATTTACAGAGTAGGATTTCTCTCCCCCTGAAAATGTTATATTTTACGTTCTTGAAAATAAAGGAAAAGGTGTAGAGAAGGGGCAAACTCCACAGTTTCCTAGGATTTGTAAAATCAGGATATAGCTTATTAGTTATGGATTTCGCGCAAAGCTACACGAGGGCTATCTGCGCTAGCCGTTCCTAATTTAGCAGTGTAAGACAAGATGGAAGGCAGATAGTCATCACCGCCAACTCTTAGGCTACTCTTTTACCAACGAATAATGGGATTGACCGTCACATTATAACGCCCCCATGGCTGAAAGGGCGAGAATATGTTTGGTGTGACGGGGATTCGAACCCGCGACCCAAGGATTGCGAGTCGAGCGCCCTAACCACCTGGCCATGCCGGGTAGTTTATTAGAGCAGTTTGGGCTTGAAGTAGGTTTCTTTAAGCCTGAAATACTTTTCACTTAGTCTTTCCTAGGGATCGAAACCTAAATGTCATCGACACTTGAATTATAAACAATATGTGTAGTAAGCCTTTCCCTAAAACTGTGTACAAACAGAAAGAAACTATGATTATATTTGAAAACAAAAGCCTTATGTGTTTTGTTTTGAAATTTTTCCTAATTTATTATACGTGTGAACAAGTGGTGACGTGTAATTTAAGAGTATTCAGTTTGACGGATCCCTCCATTAAAACCACAAATACTGGCGTTTGTGTAGCTTAAGCTTATAAGTTATTAAAATCTAAAAGCAAGTTTGAGAATAAAGAAGTATTATATTTTAACGATATCGATCTCGCTTTCGTATTAATAACAAACTGCATAACCTTCTTTAATTTCCAATTTATTGCATACTTTAGACATTAACTTATTGATCTACATTGTTATATTTGTACGTCCGTTTTAGTACTTTTTATTTCTATCGCTTATTATAATATTTCTTGAAACTGAAAAAAGAACAAAAAAAAAACGTTGCCTTTACAACTATGTAAACTGTTTAAGCCTTGGAAGATTTGTTAGATGCTAGATTTTGACCGTTCCGTTAGAGAAGATGTGCCATGATTATACTAGTATTGATTTTTTAAGGCTTAAAAGTTATTCAGTTCTGAATCAGTAATGAAGATCTGACTCAACTTGCTGTTTCCAAGAAAATAGTGCTGGTCTTGTTGTCAAGAGTGGTTTCACACCTAAATTAAGTTAGAAAATTCCATCTAATAAAAAATTATAATTTCAAAGATTAGACTAAGTATAGAACTTCGTAGATATGCACACGTGTTTTTCATTAATATAACGCGATTTGTAGAGCGTAGTTTAATTTAACAAATTATATTTCTTACATACTTTTTCTTGTTAAAAGCTCCAAAAACCTACGCTGTTTGAATCGTGAATGCGATAGTGCTGCCATCTTTCCATTGGTTTAATAAAAATGTAATCTGCCATAGCCAAGATAATTATTAAATGTTAAAATATCCACAAATGTGATAAAAATCATTCCTTGTTAGTCTCTAGGACCTACATATCCATAACATAACATCATAATTCTGTTACGAATTAGAAGTTTAAAACTAAACTAAAATATGTATGTATTAAAGATTCAAATGACGCCTTACGTTGGTAGCTTCATTGCTTCAGTTTATGTAATACTATTAATTCAGTACAATTACCAAAATAGGGCTAAACTTTTATCATTCTGACAGTATCCTAATGCTATTTTGACACATATTATTAAATTTCATTTATTTTTCAGTAAAACTAATCGCTGTTGATGATCGTATGTAATATCGAGAAAATGAAATATAACTACAACACATGTAAGCATCTTTGTTTATAGCCTGGCATTCAACGAAATTTTCGAAGCTCGCGGTTAATATGTAAACACAGATTACGTCAGTTTTACAAGATATTTAAGGCGTCAGTAATCTTAATCAATAACTAACTATTCATTGGAGCTGGACTGTATAAACAAGATACTGAACTTGTAGTAAAAAAGATTATGTGTAACCCATAAAAGTCGACATATTTAGGAATATTCTGCTAGCGAAATAATACGTCGATCTCTTGAAGTAACATACATATTGTTCCCGGTCTTTTTCTCATGAGTGAAAATCCTATATAACACACTGCTTCTAAGATCATGATCAAAGAAATAAAAAAAAACTTTCATTGATATATCAAAAAAAAGGTTTTTTATATACGTTTGATCTGATTCTTCTGCTTGTCACTAGAGAAATTTAATGTATTTGAGATTTATGAATGAATCGCAATTAGAAACAACAACCGAATTACTTCATTTTTTTATTAGGCCTAACAATGTGATGAAAATTATGCTTGGCTGCAGAAGTTTTTATATCATTCCTCTTCACTTAACATTATGAATTTCAGATTAGAAGCTGAAAAAAAACACACAAAAAAAACCCATTTAGATCTGTGTTAATCTTCCACATGTTAAAATGTATAAGAGCACCTGAAAGACACAATTAGAAACAACAACCGAATGACTTCATTTTTTATTAGGCCTAACAATGTGATGAAAATTATGCTTGGCTGCAGAAGTTTTTATATCATTCCTCTTCACTTAACATTATGAATTTCAGATTAGAAGCTGAAAAAAAACACACAAAAGAAAACCCATTTAGATCTGTGTTAATCTTCCACATGTTAAAATGTATAAGAGCACCTGAAAGACACAATTAGAAACAACAACCGAATTACTTCATTTTTTTTATTAGGCTTAACAATGTGATGAAAATTATGCTTGGCTGCAGAAGTTTTTATATCATTCCTCTTCACTTAACATTATGAATTTCAGATTAGAAGCTGAAAAAAAACACACAAAAGAAAACCCAT
>NW_013665785.1:143734-145315 GCF_000517525.1 Limulus polyphemus | reverse complement strand
CACATTATAACGCCCCCACGGCTGAAAGGGCGAGCATGTTTGGTGTGACTGAGATGAAATTATAAAGTACCTACAGAAATATTAAAGTACGTATATAGTGACAGAATAAGAAAATTAAATATTTCAATGAACACATACTACTATACCAATAGAAGCAATGCTGTTTGAAAGTCAAATATCTAATTAAAAGTTTGTAACCATAATGGTTTATGTTTTTTTCAATTCGCTTCCTGAAAGTCTCTTCGCGTTATCTGTGAAATGTAACAGATTCTGCGTTGCAGTGTTTAAGACTGATAGAAATATTTCAAAACTTAATCTTCATAACTTAAAGGCTTACAGAAATATTTCAAAAGAATTATGTAATTACTTCCGTTAAAGCAGTTAAAGTTCTAAGTGTGTCAAGTGTTTCATTTTTAAAAAATGTTCAGCTCCAGGTTTACGTTGACTTTATCTCTCTTTTCACTACAAAGGGCCTTTTTAAATTGAATCCAGTCGCTGGAGAAATTATTCATAAAGGGTCGTTATTAGAAAATTAATTGAGGCGCGTAATGTTCTTTTCCAATTGATTAAGGTTGTTTTAAACCTATCACTACATTCACTTACAAGGAGATTAGAAATTGACGAATATTTTTTTTCGTTGTAGGCGTGCTTACAAATCCCAAAAGAATTATATTCCACATCAAAACAATTACTCATTGGTCAAATAAACAAAAAATACAATAAAAATACTTGAGAAGAACGAAATCTTGCAAAAAAAATAGAGATAAATGTAGAATCAAGAAATTATTGAGATATATTTGACCCAACTTTCGTAAAAATAACAATACATTTGCAATTATTAACTAGGGTTAACACACAGCGCACCAAATTTACGTGTGGTAATGAGGTAACGTGTTTCATTTTTATCAAATACATCTTGTTTTTTTTGGGGGGGAGGGTGTATATGTAAAACCCGTCCCCTGAAGAATCAGATTTTGATTAAAATGACTAGTTTACATTAAGATATGCCCAAACAAACTACTACTTACTAAGAAAATTAATCTAATAATTCCATAGTTTAAACTGGGCACAAATATCTAATTAAACTAATAAATTTAATTAAATAAGTAGTTTCTAGGATTTACCAATGAAAAACACTTCAAATAAAATACTGAAAAAAAAAATTTACATTTGTGAAAATAACAATGATCCAGAAAAGTGTTGTTTTTACAAAATATTTCCAAAACTAAGTGACGTTTTTGAATGTACTTTCTCATTTGTATAAGCTCTATTACACTGCATAGGTTTCCCTATGCGTATTAAAATCAGTCAAGAGAACATCACAAAATTCCAAATACAAAACCGCAAAGTAAGTAAATAAATATTTTTTTTATCGAATACGTTATTTACCCAGCGCTTATTCAAAGGTGTTATGATCCATATTTTATTTAAATAGTATTTTACCGTTCTAAAAATACGTAAAGATTGTTACACCCGCTTCTTTGGTGGCCAGGTGGTTAGGGAACTCGACTCGCAATCTGCGAGTCGCGGGTTCGAATCCTCGTCCAACCAAACATGCTCGTCCTTTCAGCCATGGGGGCG
>NW_013665785.1:131889-142863 GCF_000517525.1 Limulus polyphemus | reverse complement strand
ATAAAGTAAAATGAAAAAAAAAACACAAGAAAACTTGCCGAACAACTGATCTCGGATTATTTACTTTTTTCCATTCACCGAATAAAACTTTTGTTAAACTTCTCAAGGACGTAAATACGATGGAGTTTGTAGTTCAAGTATAAGATCTGTATTTTTTTGCAGGAGGAAGTGTATAACATAATTATAGTACAATTATTCTGTAGGTAATTCAGTATTAACAGCTCACCTTTGTAAAGGTAAGTCTTGTTTTTATTACACGACCACATAGATTTAGAAAGTAAGACTTCTATGAAAATTATGAAATTTCTCATCTTTTAATACTAAAATAATGCATATTTTATATCCACTTTTGGAAGAAAATTGAATAATATATTAGAATGATATCAAAGGTAATCTCTTTGTGTTGTTTTTTTATACAACGCTATTTATAATTTAACTAAGTTAATTTCAATTCAAAACTTTAGTTTTTAAGAGTTGCAAAACTTAAAATTTGTAAGAGTAATTTATAATCTACAAAAAACAAATTAGAACAGTGCCCGTAGAAACACATAATCAATACTCTGCTTTATGTCTTATATAGCTTAATAATAGCGACTGCTCTATTGTGTCTTTGTGTTTTCTTAATGATATTGACTGTTTTGTCTTTTTTTACGTTTTACTAGCTTAATGATATTGATTACTTTATTATGTTTTTTTTTTATCTTAATGACATTAACTGTTTTCTCCCCTTCTTTATGTCCCCCAGTGGCTCAAAAAGCTTATGATGTCTGAAAGCTCACAATGCTATAAATCGGGTTTCGATACCTGTATTGGACACAACATAGATAGCTCATTGTGTAGCTTTGTGTTTCCCGAAAACAAACAAACAAACATCTTTCTTTTTGTTTTCTAGCTTAATTATATGGACTGCTTTATGTCTTTCTCTATGCTTTCTAGCTTAATGACATTAACTGCATCATGTCTTTCTTTATGTTTTCTAGCTTAATGACATTAACTGCATCATGTCTTTCTTTATGTTTTCTAGCTTAATGACATTAACTGCATCATGTCTTTCTTTATGTTTTCTAGCTTAATGATATGACCGCTTTGTGTCGTTCTTTATGCCTTCTAGCTTAATGACATTAACTGCTTCGTGTCTTTCTTTATGTTTTCTAGCATAATAATATGGACTGCTTTGTGCCTTTTTTATGCCTTCTAGCTTAATGACATTAACTGCTTTCTTTATGTTTTCTAGCTTAATGATATGGACTGCATTATGCCTTTTGGTTTAGTGATATCAACTGTTTCATACGTCTCTTGTTTTCTAGCCTCAGCAAAATGTTCATGTTTAGATTACTAATTTAAATTAGCATTACGATTGATGGTTTTTCTAACGTGAAATACGAGTACGTGCTTAAAGATAGAAAATAAATAGTTATAACAAAAAACAATTTATCAAAAAATATATTGAATCTTTTTTTTTACTTCATAATAAAAAAAGCAAACAACCAAATATTTTATCGATAAAGTTTTCGGTATTTTAATGTACACGTAATATCTCTTCTGGCCAACTTGATGGTTATTCAATAAAACGATATATTTTATGCAAGACGCTATTGTTTCTCATATCCACTTCAATCAAATTAGAAAAAGGTTCATTTATACTTGGGTCTCGATTTGTCTCTTAGACTCTGGAATTACTACACTACCGTTTCATTAATCACGGGTCATAATATTATTTTTATTTTTGTTTATTTTCCTGTCAATGCTACAGTGTGTCTGAGAACCCCCCGTGCGAGCTCACCACAGGAAATGCCATTTCTGATTGATTCCTGCAACAGCTGCTACTTTACGAATCCTATGAATCCTCCATTTCCCAAGTTACCAGCCGTACGTTTTGTCGATAACAACTGGCTCGTCCTTTGCTCTAAACAACTCACGGCTTTCATCCCTGAAGATGATTTTCGTTGTCATAGTAACGGTTGTTATGGTCATCGATATTAATATTCTTGTATTTTGTAAGTAATTTCACAAACGTTAATAGAGCGACAAAATATACTCATTCTTTTATACAATATTTTAAAGGTACTAAAACATAAGAAATAACAATATTTACAGTAACATAGTGTAATGTTAGCAAATTAAACAAAATAGAAACATAAATTTAAGAAAACCAACGATATTTTTTATGTGCCTTGTGACAGATATCATATAAGAAATAGTCAGTCTATTTATATGTATTGCGATAAAAGTTATCAAATATTTCTTGGAATCATAACGTATTCGCCTACCTATGGCTATCTGGTTTGTTATTAACATAACAATTTATGTACGGATATCCTGATATGTGAAAATAAAACATTCAAGTAAAATTTGCTAATGTTACTGAAGAACCGCATCTTAATAACGTTGCACTCTCAGGTAGAACCGAAACTGACTGGTAAGTATTAAAACCACAATAACAAGAGATGTGGTGAAAATCTAAGACGAAATTCATTAATTGAGATTCGGGGGAAAAGTGGTGAATAAAATATTTAATAAAAACAAATTTAGAATCTTGTACATATTATACATCCAATATGGACAGACATATTACTTACTGGAGGATTTTGAAATCTGTATTTGTTAATAAACATGATTCTAAGAAACAAAGGACTTGAACTGAGATGGTATTAGGCAAGTAGGGTCATGGGTCATGGGTTCGGGGTTAATTTAATAATGAACAAGTATGATTAACAGTGTGATTATCAAACTGTTCAAAATAATCTCACAAGTAAACACGAGGAAAAAATAAAAATGCACATCGTTTTTCATTGGAATTATTATAAAAAAACACAAGGAAAATTTTACTAATACGAAAGGAGTAGAATTTTTAACTTTAGCTATATTATAGCAAAAATCACTGAAACAGGCATAATTCAACAAAAGATTGGAAAGTTATGTTATATAAGTTTGGGCGGCCAGCGCGGTAATGATATCTTTAAAACAGCTTGTTAGGTTAGTAGTTTGGCTGCTAGGTCAATATTAGTAAGATAGAATATTTTTGGTCCTTTCTGGGGAGCCCCCCCCCCAGTGGTACAGCGGCATGTCTGCGGACTTACACTGCCAGAAACCGTGTTTCGATAGCACAGATAGCCCTTTGTGTAGCTTTGTGCTTAATAATAAACAACAATATCAACAACCTTTCTGGGGAATAATGTTCTAATACATAATTAATTTACACGGCCTTGTAACATTTCATTCTTGAGGAGACTTAGTCTTGTAACCTATCTGTTATACTTGATTTTGAACAAAAAAGATGGTTACATATTGTTCAAGAGCTAATCTGCACAGTATTAGAACATATTGCAATATGTCATTCACGATATACTTTACTCCTATACTTTACTCCTAATTGTAACATGTCATTCATGAGATACTTTACTCGTTATTGCAATATGTCATTCACGATCTACTTTACTCCTAACTGTAACATGTCATTCATGGAATACTTTACTCGTTGTTGCAATGTATCATTTCATGGACTGCTTTACACGATATATAGATTTATCAACCACGAACTAGCTTACCGAAAGTATTTTAGACTAATTTACCAGAAGAATACTTGTTGTATGTAAAGTATTTATTTCTACAGTTTATTGTTTAACCTGGATCACAGTCAAATGCTTGCCACCACAATATCACCCAACTCTTGCTCTTATCGAATATTCGAAGTGCTAGAGTCTGTAACTATCGATATCTGCCTATGCTACTTAGCACTCAAATCACCATGGATCCCACAACGGTTAAGGAAAACTCAAGGCTGTTAACTCTCTACCGTCAAGTCGATCAACATTTGTTCTTAATGGCCAAGAAACAGTCAAGCGTAACATTTTTCAACTTATTTTCAGTAAACTATCTCTAAAAAGCTGTTCTCGTTTTTCCACAAAATTTTTATTACAACGCTTTAGTACATTTCGTGTAAAATGTTGTAAAATTTTACAAAGGGACAACTAGTTATTTCCATGGTTTTATATTTCTTTCGCTAGTTTGTTTTTTCTTTCTTAGCGTTAAAATAGTGAAAAATATTCGTTCTTTACCCGGCTGTAGTACAACTATGTGCATCATGTTTGTGCACAGAAAAAGAATTTTCAAATAAGTTTTTGAACAAATAACAGCAATATCTCATCAGCTGAGAACTGCAAATAAGAAAGTGATTTATGGAACTAACAATATGGCTAATGCCTGCTATTAGTTTCAAAAAGGAAATGTATGCCATTCTTTTCATGAATTGATGGAAAGGCTCAACAAGCGAAATTACATGAAAGTCGTTCATGTATAAAAATTGTCGATTTCGAAAGGAAATTTTAGTTCCAATACGAATAAAGGCTGAGTTCTGAAACTAAGCATCGTTTTGACAGCTTGATGATACTGGAGTTATAAATAATTTCTTTATTGCTTTGAAAGTTAAATTTTCCTCTCGTTGATAATTTGAGTTGAACGTGAAGTCATTAGTAAAACTGGGGGAATTGGTAGAGGGAAATGTGTCGTTTTTTTTTGTTGTTGTTGTTGTTTTGATTTCAGGAATGGAATCAATAGTAGAACTGATGAAATTAGTAGATAGAGGTGTGGTTAATTTCGCCCTTGAGATTTGATAGTGTGTTTGTTTTAGCGCACAGCCACATTGGGCTATTTGTTGTGTCCACCGCGAGGGATCGAACCCCCGATTTTTGCGTTGTAAGTCCGTAAACTTACAACTGACTGACCTGGGAACGGAATTTTACAGAATGTTATACGATTTGTGACTTTTTGAAGACTTTTTATTTCCGTTTACGTATTTCTAACCGGAAATATCTTCCTTTCGCTTCACTTATCAATATAGATGACATTTATATGTTCCAACAAAAAATTACGCAATAATTTCCCTTCATTAATACTTGTGAAAGCATGTAAATATGATAAATAAAATGAGACAATAACTAATTATAGCTTAAAGAAGGAAAGTGGAAACATTTAACTAACTCCTGGTAGAACTACGTAGTTTCCTAACACTTTTTTAAGTATTCAGAATTTTACGTGAAATATTTGTCATAACGGTATCTAACCGCTAAAAAAAAAAGAGATGTATTAACATGTTTTATTACATAAATAAGATACATTAATAACCAAAATTCCAAATCGGATCACATCGTTTGTTTGTAATTAAGCACAAAGCTACACAATGGGCTATCTGTGCTCTGCCCAACACGGGTATCGAAACTCGGTTTCTAGCGTTGTAAGTTCGCAGACATACCGCTGTGCCACTGTGGGGCGGATCACATCGATTTACAACTCTGATCTACGCAAAATCCAAAGTCTTTCACACATTTTAGGAAATCGTTAACCAGAATCTTCGAAAACGTTTTTTTTTTAAGAAAATCATACTGACTCTCTGTATTATCTTTTCTTCACATTTTTAAATGCTCAATATCATCATGATATTTTTCCTTTGTGCTTATTTAAATGGTTGCAAAAGGTTGAACTTCCCTCTTCTCTTTTAATTGTGTATAATATTAGGATAATAACAGGATAAAACTCTATTTACCAAAGCTTCCTAGTAGATGAATTTGACGGCTAGCTAATAAAACTCCCTAGTGACTCAGCTGGACTTTAGCTTAATTAGAAGTTTCTAATATTAACGCTTAACTCAAAACTGCCCATCACCATAAATCACGCACGCAGTCTTGGTACAAGATGTTAAAACAGCCTGTTGTGTTTGTTTCTTTTCCTGTCTCAACTTTTAATTAACGACTACAGAAAGATTTGTTAATTATCAGTACGCACTGACAAGCATCAAATCTATTATTTAAAGTATACATATGTGCAAAACTTTAGGACTAATTTTTAACCACGTGTAAGTGTATAATCTCACGTACCTCGCGTGCCTGGCATGTTTACTGTTTTAAACTTGAAGTTAGATTATGTTTAATACATCATAAAAATTCCACTATCCATACACAGGATGCCTAATATTAGCGTTAGCCGTTTAAAATTCAAGATGGAAACCCGGAAGTAAAAAGAAAAGAAAAAAAGAATTAGTGGTGAGGGATAGTTTAAGCTAAATCCAAATTTATACACCGGTCGTTATATTATACTATTTGAAAGGCATTAAAACTAATAGAGTTAAACACACATTAATATAGATATGCAAGTATTGTTGTTAACTAAGCTGAGCTGTTAGTGTACCCCCCCCCCCATAAAAAACTCAAGTTTTAACCCGGAATTACCGATAGAGTTCAGGTTTTTAAACCCATTTTTTAAACTATTTATGCACCAAATTACTTTTGAATCCATAACTCTTTTGGTTACAAGATCCGTAATAACGGTCACAGAAAAAAAGTAGGTTAAAAAATACCATCAGTACTGCAATTAATCGTAAAAGCTACTGCTTAGGCCCCATGTATTTTCCATAGAAAATGAGTGGCTTCACTAAATTTCTTTTGGTCAATTCTGTACACTGAGTGTTGTAAAGAGCAATAATATAAAATTACTCAATAGGATGCATTATTTGGACCTTGCTGATAATGAACAATAATGTAAGGGTTAACATTCTTATAAGCCTATTTTTACAAGTGTCAAAGAATTATAATAAAGGGGAAATACATAGAGTAATTATTGGAGGACTAACTGGATTTACTGGAGTGAATGAAAGAGTGAATGATATTTCGGTTATTTTGATTAGCTCAAAAATAAATTTAAAAAAAGCAAGTATAATTTATTCTGTCTAACAAGATATTAGCTTTTTCATGCATTTGTTGAATGATTTATCTTAAACTGTATAGTGTATTTTTTTTTTATTTAGATGTGTATCGTAGTTTATCATGCGTCATAAACAGTATTTTCATATACACTAAGAACACACAAGCACACTCAATGAAGTATAATATTTTAACCACTTATTTAAATGTGCTGATGATATTAAGGTCTTGGGTGTTGCTGGATGGAGAAGGATACTGCTATTTTACAAAAGGATATAGACCACTTATTGAATTGGGCAAATAAATGGGCAGGTGGTTTTTAATTATGATAAATGTAAAGTAGTGAATATGGGTTATCATAATTTGAAATTTAATTTTCATGGGAATAACCCTCAATAATGTTATGGAAGAAAATGATCTGGTTGATCAGCATCTTAAACCATCCAAAACAGTGTGCTTGTGATAGTGGTAAGACAAATAGGATTTTAAATTGTACCTACAGAAATAGTGAGAACAAATCTAATGAGGTTATAATTTTATTATATAGGTCAGTCTGGAATATGATGTTCATTCTTGGGTTTCTTACCTTAAGAAGGACATTGAATTGTTGGAAAGGGTTCAGGTGAAGGCTGCTATGGTGATGCCTGGGGTGTAAAGGTTGTTATGCGAGGACGAGTTAAGATCTCTGAGATGGTTTTCTCTTGAGAAAAGAAAGGTTAGAGGAAATCTGGTTGACGTGTACAAGATTGTTAAATAATTGATGGTGTCAATCTATCTTCTTTTTCTGTACTTAATGACGAAAATGGTTAGGGGGATTAAAGAACACAAATATAAATTTTTGTTGGGTAATAGTCATCTTCGGTTAAAACAGATTTATTTTTCTAACAGGGTGAGTAGTCTTTGGAATGGGCTGCTTTCAAATGTGGTGGAAACAGTAGATTTAAGGAAGTTTAAAGAAGGCTTTATAAGTATTTGAATGATAAGGGCTGGATTTGAGTTTATACACACACACAAATATATGTATATATTATAATTTAATTCAGTGGATAGGATAGCCTATATGGATAGCCTCACGCTAATTTAATTGACACTAAAATTATTTCCAAAAACAATTAAGTATCTAGGTTAGATATTTAAAAAATATATGTCTAAAGCTTATATGATTGGACCAGAGACCAAAAGTGTTTGAAGAAATGAAACGAAAAATTCAACATTATTTGCACATAATTTATACGATGATTAAAATATAGTTATGCAGTACAGATTAATCTGTAACCCATTATCAAAAGAAAATCCTGGGATGGATCTAAAATTAGTGTCACAACTTTTCATACCTAGTTTCGTAAATGTATGTAAAATTATGGACCGGGGGGGGGGGTATGATGACACATAACTAAGTAATCTTACATCTCCGCTGTCTTTATCACAACTTACAATTATTTTTATGATGAACAAAACAATAATAGAAAAAAGTAGTACAAACTTTCATTTTTGTTGGTATTTTTTTATAATTTTAAACGTTTTACTGCTATTCTTATTGTTATAGTGGCACAGCGGTATGTCTGCGAATTTACAAGCTAGAAACTAGCTTTCGATACCCTTGGTGGGCAGAACTTGTTACAACTTGTAATAATTAGTTTTTTCTATTCGTGTAAACATTTATTTTTTTACTATTTTTCTTTGTCTATTACTCTTTGATAGAAAAGAGTGTGACTTTACTGGGTGACTTACCGTTTTCTTAATCAAGGTGTATTAGTGAAACCGTTCTCTACTGGTTGACAAATAAGTTTATGAAGCAAAACTATTACGTGAAGTAACACCTTAATTAAATCATTGTCCGTGTTGTCTGTTTTACTAGCTGTATTACTATTTACGTACTTTTACAGCTTTTATTGCTGATTTATGCATTTCTCTATTAATATGAGTAAATTACCGAATTTGTTTCCCGCTTTACAACTTGTTAAGTAGCTTTCTTAATTGACACACTTTAAATACTGCCTATGTTAAAGTATTGAACATTACGTTACATTCTATAACATTGTATCTTATCTTTAACAATAGTATTTTTCATATACTTCCTGTGTTAAAGTATTGAACATTATGTTACATTCTATAACATTGTATCTTATCTTTAACAATAGGGTTTTTCATATACTTCCTGTATTAAAGTATTGAACATAACGTTACATTCTATAGCATTGTATCTTATCTTTAACAATAGGGTTTTTCATATACTTCCTGTATTAAAGTATTGAACATAACGTTACATTGTATAGCATTGAATCTTATCTTTAACAATAGTATTTTTTGCTTCCTGAAAAATAAGTCTTTAATATTTTCATTAAATGTGGGACAGAGATTGAGAAGAATATGTATTCAGTAAAAATACATGTCCTTAGTACTACGATGATATTATTCCTGTTATAGTTATGTAAAGTTTGCTTGAGTTACGTTGTATATTTTGTGTTACACCAAATCCCTATTCAATTGATCTACGATTCTTCCTTTGCTGTCTTTCTCTTCTTGTAACTACTTCGACTTACTTGACGTAAATTTATTAGACAAGGTACACTATATAGAGCAACAGCTATTTACTTGTTGTGTGAGCAAACGTGTATTTATGTACTGTAGTGTACTCAACATTCACTCTATTGCCTCGTTCAACAATAATCATTCATTGTTCAGCGTTGACCCCTCTAATCAATATTGATTTAGTGGATATGAGTGTATAAATTTTTTTGCACTGCAAATATTTTCAACCATTCATCATGCAGAAATAATAGTTTTGTATTTAATCTTCGCTTGTTTTACTTATGGTATTTAAAATGAGAGAAATATACATATATTAATCAGTGAAGGATTCTGCAGAGAACCCAAAATGTTCAACACCAAGTCACAAAAGAAGTAGTTCATCAAACACAGTTCACAGCGATTAAGGAAACTTTAAATCTAGTTTTTTAGGTTATCTGCACATGAAATATTTATTTTACAAATTGTTCAATTACACCTCTGAGCTAGTTGTTTATTAATAAGATATATTGTTCACAGTTTCTCGCCTAATAATAAGTTCACCAATATTGTCAAAAACGTCTAAAACAAGTGTTTTGGTAGAGTTGATCTGAGAGGTAAATGTTGTTGAATTTTCTCACATTGAAAATTCAGCTTAGGATTCGTAATTCTAGAAAAAAAAATCGTTTATAATTTCTGATCAGAGCTATCATCTACTCCTTTAGAAAGAGTTTTATTATTGTTTTTATTCTAATTATTCTGAAATAATGAACTTCGACTTCTAAGTCATCAAAGTCTTCCGTACATTTGTGAATCAACAAATCAATATACTTTCAGACCACATGAAAATGAAGGGCATTACCAAACTGCATAAAGACTGCCCAGAAATATCTTGTACTAATTAGTGTGTGTGTGTGTGGCTTATCGAGTTCCCTCTCATTACTCTAGTAGATGACTTAGTCAATAATGACTAGCTATTAGATATACATTTTCAGGGTCTCCACTTTTATGAACTACAAACTGACATTTTATTCTGCCTTAGAATTTTCACTTTAGAAACTAAAATACAGTTGTTTCCTTAAACAATACAGATATTATGTTTTTTATAACAAAATTCACATAAACCACCATATGAATCTTATTTTCACTATTCTACAGACTTTAAACTTTGCCTTTGCTAAAACATTACTGGTAAGTAGAGCATTTTACTTAGTGATAGTACATTAGTGTAAATACGGTAGGGTGAAAAATAGATTTTCATATTATTACTTATTATTATTATTACTTTGAGCTCATAAGTTTCCTTTTTCAAAGCCCTTCGTCAGTTGAAACACTCAACACAACTTGCAGAAGATCCTTTCAAAGGTTACTTTATATTACTGAAACAATAAACAATAGCCATCTCACTTCTTAAACAATAAATAAATAAATATATATACCCTTATTATATGACCGAAACAATAAACAATAGTCATCTCACTTTTTAAACAATGAATATATATATATATATATATATATACCATTATTATATTACCGGAACAATAAACAATAGCCATCTCACTTTTTAAACAATAAAATAATATAGATATATATATACCCTTATTATATTACTGAAACAATAAACAATAGCCAGCTCCCTTCTTAGGCAGTGTAAAAAATACACCCTTATTACGTTGTTGAAAATACTTAAATATATAATTTTTATGCATTATAACGCCAAGGTTGGGCTACATCATAAAATTACCGATCATAAAATATCAAATTTTCTTTC
>NW_013665785.1:130235-131019 GCF_000517525.1 Limulus polyphemus | reverse complement strand
AATTATATCAAACTGTCCATTAATGCAATAAACTTACTTTATTATTATTTTTTACTTATATAGGCAGAAGAGAAACATTAGTGTCTTATATAAATTTTTAATGTCAGCTATACACATAACTTCTTCTTTCAAAGCAAAACACTCCTTAAGCCATACTAAAGAACGCTGATTCATGTCTAAAGAAACTAAACCAGCTCCTTAATCAAAGATAAGAAAGATCTGAAAAAATATACGCATACTAAAACTAATTACTTCCTCTCTCTTTCTAGAAATCACACGATAGCGCACATGTAAAATGTACATATTACACAAAAAATAATACAAGCTTCATCGGAAAATAATACCTTTATATCAGTACAACAGATCGTTTGGGGGGGGGGGGGTTCAAGTTGAAAATGTAATATATAATAAATAAATTATATAATAATATAATAGCAAACAACATGGCAACAGCACCATAAATGTTGCCTATTTTATCATTCAAAACGGTTTTGCTCACTAACAGCACAAAATCACTGACACAAAAAATAGATGATCATTTTGAAAAAAGAAAGACTATTATATAATCAAAACGGTTTTGCTCACTAACAGCACAAAATCACTGACACAAAAAATAGATGATCATTTTGAAAAAAGAAAGACTATTATATAATCAAAACGGTTTTGCTCACTAACAGCACAAAATCACTGACACAAAAAATAGATGATCATTTTGAAAAAAGAAAGACTATTATATAATCAAAACGGTTTTGCTCACTAACAGCACAAAATCACTGACACAAAA
>NW_013665785.1:129293-130209 GCF_000517525.1 Limulus polyphemus | reverse complement strand
ACGGTCAATCCCATTATTCGTTGGTAAAAGAGTAGCCCAAGAGTTGATGGTGGGTGGTGATGACTAGCTGACTTCCCTCTAGTCTTTCACTATTAAATTAGAGACGGCTAGCACAGATATTAAAACTAAAAAACCTACAAATATTTCCTATAACTTTGAGCGTAATTTAAAATGTACAACCCATTTCTTTTAACTTATATGATCTTACAATAGTTTAGGCTGTTTACTTGTGTTATGTTTTCTATTTGTTTGTTTAATTATGCTACAACTTACCTAGACGATGTAAAATTGCCAATTTATTTGACGAGAACTAAATTTGTCAGGAATTTGTTTAAATTTGTTAGGAAGGCTTTTTTTATCTGTGATATTTGTTGTGAGGAATTTTATTTATCTGTGATATTTATTGTGGGAACTTTTATTTATCTGTGGTATTTGTTGTGAGGACTTTTATTTATCTGTGATATTTTTTGCAAGGACTTTTATTTATCTGTGATATTTGTTGTGAGGAATTTCATTTATCTGTGTTATTTGTTGTAAGGAATTTTATTTATCTGTGATATTTGTTTTGAGGAATTTTATTTATCTGTGATATTTGGTGTAAGGACTTTTATTTATCTGTGATATTTGTTGTGAGGAATTTTATTTATCTGTGATATTTGTTGTGAGGACTTTATTTGTCTGTGATATTTGTTGTGAGGAATTTGATTTATCTGTGATATTTGTTGTGAGGACTTTTATTTATCTGTGATATTTATTGTGGTGACTTTTATTTATCTGTGGTATTTGTTGTGAGGACTTTTATTTATCTGTGATATTTGTTGTGAAGGTTTTATTTATCTGTGGTATTTGTTGTGAGGACTTTTATTTATCTGTGATATTTGTTGTGAAGGTTTTATTTATCTGTGATATTTGTTGT
>NW_013665785.1:125608-128293 GCF_000517525.1 Limulus polyphemus | reverse complement strand
ATAATGGTTTTCATTTTTATATACTTAACAATCAAACGTGCATCAGAGACCAAAAGAGATAATATACAAGTCACACGTAATGAACACCGTAAATTCTGTGTAGTTATCTAAACATTACAAAGAAACAAAGCCATTTTGCTTTTAAATCCTTCTTTTTCGTCATATCTGAATATAATAATTGAGAATAACCATGTTTATCATTTATATCATGACCGGTGATTTGTTTTTGATTGTTTGTTTGTTGTTAAGCCCAAGGCTACACGATGAGTTATCTGTGTCCTGCCCATGGTGTGTATAGAAACCTGATTTTTAGCGTCGTAAGCCCTCAGATTTATCTTGAGCCATCGGAGAGTATGACTAATGAAACACAAATATTTCCAACTACTGTGTGTTGATATTAGTGATGTATACACTTTATGTAAGATGTATGTAAGTTTTTTTTGACTCATTCACACGTTCTATATCACCAGTTCATCTATAATGTATTTCACAATGGATTTTCTATAATGTATTTCACACTTGTTATTAATAAGGTCTAATGTGGAGCTTTTGATTATGTCTTATAGATCAAAGGACAAAGATAATATAACAAAATATTACCAAGAGCAGCAACAACACAAGAAGTTCTGGATCATTCAGGGTCTCGGCATTAGAAATTGTGCATTAAATATTAAGTATAGATTTAGTAATTTTCCTCAAATCCTATGAACGATCATGAATATTACATATCTTAAAATGGACTTATTAGCAATGTACATAATAAATATATTTGATTTTCCACGTACATTCCACACATATTGCGAACGATAGTTATATTGTCAATATTGTGAAGAAAAACTTTATTTTATATGGAATTTTATTACAGTAATAGAGGAATGGGTGATAAACAGGTTTCTTTATTCATTTTTTTTACAAACCACTGTACAATTATAATTATTATAAAATAATAATTTTATAATAATTATAAAAAAACGATTAAAGTTGATATCAGTAAGAGAAGAAGAACGTTTATTAAATAACACTAAGATCCAATACTTAATAGATGAGTTAAATAATAATAATAAGTTGTATAATATTTTTCGTTACTTGAGGTTATTTAATATTAAAGTAGTTTGTTTAAAAATAACCCGAGTTTATTTAGTATTAAGGTAGTTTGTTTAAAAATAACCTGAGTTTATTTAGTATTAAGGTAGTTTGTTTAAAAATAACCCGAGTTTATTTAGTATTAAGGTAGTTTGTTCAAAAATAACCCGAGTTTATTTAGTATTAAGGTAGTTTGTTTAAAAATAACCTGAGTTTATTTAGTATTATGGTAGCTTGTTTAAAAGTAACCCGAGTTTATTTAGTATTAAGGTAGTTTGTTTAAAAGTAACCCGAGTTTATTTAGTATTAAGGTAGCTTGTTTAAAAGTAACCCGAGTTTATTTAGTATTAAGGTAGCTTGTTTAAAAGTAACCCGAGTTTATTTAGTATTAAGGTAGTTTGTTTAAAAGTAACCCGAGTTTATTTATTATTAAGGTAGCTTGTTTAAAAATAACCCGAGTTTATTTAGCATTAAGGTAGCTTGTTTAAAAGCAACCTGAGTTTATTTAGCATTAAGGTAGTTTGTTTAAAAGTAACCTGAGTTTATTTAGCATTAAGGTAGCTTGTTTAAAAGCAACCTGAGTTTATTTAGCATTAAGGTAGTTTGTTTAAAAGATATATTACATTCGTTATGACGAAGAAAGACAATTTTATTTTACACTTATAACTTCAATCTAATTAGTGAGATTCAGTGCCCATTCTATACTATGCCCATTTTTAATGATTTTTAACAAATTTGCAAATTAAAGTTATTCATCGCAAATGTCATTTTCACTTCTCTCTACTCTGAAATGTTTCACCATAACATTCAATGTTTATCTGTATAAAGAGAAATGGACCGCCAACAAAGGACTGTAACAATAGTTTTTCTTTGCTTATCTTTGATATTTATGTAAAAAAAATATAAAAAAAACATTTTTCAACTTTATGAAGAAATGCTATTAACTCAACTTGCTATTGGCTCCTAATAATAATAAAATAATTATCTGTATATATATATTCTTGTGGCATACAGTTTTTCAATACCGTCACACTCAATCAATGTACAGACATTTTTGGTTTAATGAGCTATGGCAGGGAGAACAATGCTCCTTAAACTGGTCCTTGATAATAATCGTAATTTACGTAAACTGGTCCTTGACAGTAATTTTAATCTACGTTGTTTGTTGAAAACCTCAGCGCGCTTTTGTTTTTTAAATTAGAGCTTAATGTAACTTTTCTTCTTTTCAATCTTCGATTGTTCGATGAAGCAAAGTAGTGGATTCGTAGGACGCGTAATAACTCATAGAAAAGGGTTGATCGCATTCAAAACTCAGATTTCAGTGGAGTTAGTAGAAATTAATTAGAACGGTTAAAGAGATTGAACAGTATTTGATTGGCAAACGAATTGTTATACGAACCATAATTTAGAAATTAATTAGAACAGTTAAAGAGATTGAACAGTATTTGATTGGCAAACGAATTGTTATACGAACCATAATTTAGAAATTAATTAGAACGGTTAAAGAAATTGAACAGTATTTGATTGGCAAACGAATTGTTATACGAACCATAATTTAGAAATGAATTAGAACGGTTAAAGAAATTGAACAGTATTTGATTG
>NW_013665785.1:97925-124776 GCF_000517525.1 Limulus polyphemus | reverse complement strand
ATATACATATGTATGTATGTATACAGAATATAAATTAGGCATCTGAAAAACAGGTAAAATTTAAATCCAATTGGTGTTTATATGTTATAAAATTTCACCCTATTACGAAGGCTTCCTGATAGAAACAATGTTTAAGGAATTCGAGAAATCGATAAGAGACGCTAGCTAGCTCCTGCTTTCTCATCTGCGACCATCTACTATTACTTCAACTATTTTTCCAGTTAATAAATTCCTCGCTGGAATCTTCGTTTAAACCCACGTGAAGCTGGCATACAGAATGAGGAACTAAAAATATAAAACCTTAAGCCTCCTTCTTTTATAGATATCTATCCGAAGTTTAGGGTAACATAACATAATTACAAAATCAGTACGTAAGATTAACATCCTTTTTCTTCAAATTCTGTAAACCTTATCAAATTGAATTAGAAAGAGCGAAACAGTCTGATGCCTGAAAATAAACAAGATAGGATCTTGTATTTTAAAACAGAAAAAGAAATTAACGTTCATTATCTTTAGTTATTCTCACACCTGACCAATAAAAATCGTGGTTTTCATTTAGCAAGAAAAAGTATTAAACAAAATGTTTTATTCATTTGCAAATGGCTAAGAGATATTTCACTTTGAAAACACAAAAGTGGCTCCTGAATAGCTAACTAATCTCTCCAAAAATATAGTATGTTATATTTTCAAATTGATGGCCACAAAAATCCCCCAAAACCTGATTCTTTTTGAGAACAGAAAAAACTGCAAAGGGTGATTTTTTTTCATGAGCGAAAAGTAGATAATTTTGTCTGATAAATTTATACAATGAAAATAAGTAATTAATATCAGTCGTGAAACAACAATATAGTACAGTTTTCCTGATTATCTTCGACATTTAATGATACTAATAGTTTTACATATGTATGATTCAAATTAATTGATCTTTAAAGTTTACGTTGATTTCTAACATTTTTAGATATTGGAAATAAACTAAACGTTAATTTCGAACATAATTTTGAATGTGATATTTTTGAAAAACTAATAGTTAAAACTGTCTAATTAATATAGTCAGCAAACTTCTTGTACACTTAGTAGAAAAACATGTTGAGTCTTAAATATATCCCGTGATGTTACTATTTATGGAACAAGTTTCTGTGTTGTGTTTTCTTTAAATTAAATTTTTCTATAAAGTCTTTGATACAAAGGTTAGTTGTTATAGTTGGTTGATGAAACCATCAATTCAGAAAAAAAAATATTAAACTTAAAACACACGTGTTTTCCATTACTTTTGGTGTTATCTTTTCTGTTTTTTATTTCGCGCAACGCTACTCGTGGGCTATATGCGTTAGCCATCCCAATTCAAAAGTGATAAACTACAGGGAAAGCAAATAGTCAACGCCACCTACCACCAACTCTTGGATTACTTTTTATCAATAAAAAGTAGGGATTAACCGTCATATTATAATACCCCCCACACACAGCTAAAAGGGCGAGTATGTTCGGTGACGGGTTTCGAACCTCTAACTCGCAGATTGCGAGTCTAGCGCCCTAATCATTAGGCTTTGGCATGACTTTGCTATAAAGAAATCTAGAGATTTAAATACATGTACTTTATTTATTTTAGAAATAAATTCAGTAGAAATTCAATGTATCTCTAAATAACATTTTCAGTTTGTTTCTTTCTTCTACATAGTACATATATTTGAGTTTATGACTTTAATTTTAGGCTTTAGCATTTGTGCCTTATGACATTTGGAAAATAACTTTTCTGGTTTCTTCTTTCATCGGTTTTCTTATTTTAAAAATCACGAGAGCGTTGCCTAAAAACTAAGATATTTAAAACTTACTTACCAGATTAAACTCTGATTTTTGTGTTATCTCAGTAGAACAACCTTTTCGTTTTGAAGCTTACATCCCGAGAATGTTAAGAAAAGAAATTATTAAACACACCCCGCATTTACATTTCTCGACCTGTCAAAATGTTTAATGATGGATGTGCTTTTAAGATATTAAAAATAACTATTACACAACACTTTGATTGAATTCCAATTCCGAGTTATTTCTTTCTTGTTAACGAAATCCGTTAACTGCGCCCAATGCCTTTGAGGATTGTCAACTTTTGTAGAATCTATTCATTAAGCCAAGGTTTAACACGTATATCTTTATAATAAGTTTGAAAAGAAATCTCTAAGAGTTGAGATTAACACGATCTTAGGCTCTAACTCATAGCTATGATATTTCGAGTCAAATTACTCCATACCTATTAATCATGAGTTTGCTTTATGCATAAATGTTACGAGTAGAAGCAAGTTTCTAGAAAGTTTGATAATGTCATTGGGCATTTTTCTTTAAGTTATAAGCATCCTAAGCTGTAGCAAAAACATCAGATAACATGTATGATTAAAGTGAATTTAAGTTACTCAAAAGTTCCTTGTCCAAAGTTCCATGTATAAATTAATAAAATAATTTGTACATATAAGTTTTTAAAATCAAAATTTTGTATATTTTACAACATACCTCTCAATTAAAATACAAATGGCAACTGTAGTTGTTATATTATCTAGGTTAAAATAAGTGTTAAAGAATAATGATCGTATGTGCATATTGGATTAATAAGTTATGTAACGAATAACTTTTGGTTATCTTAGGATCAGTCTCTACGTAATTTTTTTATCTTTCTTGCCTAATCTGACATTGCTGTCACAAGAGCTATAGTTTTTCTGCCAGTAATGATCTAACATTTTTTTATTGTATAACATACTTTTAATTATTGTGTATTGCATATAAATAACGCGAAACTTTATTCAAGATTGTTCGATTTGTTTGATAATTTGTCTTTCTTTCTTGAACGCTGAACCAGATCATTTTAATTGAAAAAAACAAAAAAACGTGAAGTTATAGACTTGAGTTACAAATGGCATTTTCTTCTATTATTTAGCATAAAGTAGAAATCATATCATAAACTTAAGACCATTGTATTGAAACTCCATACATAATTACATGCCTGTTTGGATTGTTCTCCCTGTGATTAGTTTTTCGAGTCATCAATTACGTAACTACATGTCTGAGATTATTTTTCCAGTCTTAAATTATATAACTGCATGCCTGTTTGGAATGTTCCTTCCTGAGATTAGTTTTTCCAGTGTTAAGTTATATAACTACATGCCTGTTTGGATTGTTCCTTCCTGAGATTAGTTTTTCCAGTGTTAAGTTATATAACTACATGCCTGTTTGGATTGTTCCTTCCTGAGATTAGTTTTTTCCAGTGTTAAGTTACATAACTACGTGCCTGTTTGGATTGTTCCTTCCTGAGATTAGTTTTTCCACTCATCAATTATAAGGGTGTTGGACTATCAAGAGCATAACCGTCGAAGTTTTTGTCTGCACTATTTTTGTTTTATGTGCTGCTAACTTACAAAAAAAAATAAAACACAGATGCCAACTATGAAACATATATTCAGGATGCTGCAATATCTAATTAGTTATACAGAACATGAAACTATATTATAACTTTAAACTAATGTCAAGTGGAAAATCTACAACCTTATTAAGCTCCATTTACTTATATTGTTCTCAAAAATATATTGTTTTGTTTCGGTAATAATAACTGTAATGATTTGGTATTTGAGCTAAAATATAATCATAATTCCGAAACGTGTGTTAAGTTTGTTCATCCAGCTCACATCTCTTGCACAGAGTGTTTATTGCAATATCTAGTGCGTCAAAGGAAGGGACTTTGTGGTGCATTAAAGGACACACTTACATCAAACCTGACTGACGTAGTAGAAGAATTGAAAGCAAGAAGAAAGTTCTTAGAATTAAAAATGAATTAACGAGGCAACATGAACACGGGGGTTAAATTTTCAACCTAAAAAGTTTATGATTGTACGTTTCAAAAGAAGGATGACTCGGAGAAGTGGCGGTCATCTTTTTGAGTCTTAGGGAATTTGTACAGCATGTCGTTTTAAGAAATGTGTACAGTTTATTCAATGTCAATTTTTGAGACAATATGACCAATTAAAATTAATATATTTACTAAATTCATCTCAATCTAAAACAACAACATTTTTTTTTATACTTCCAAAATATTTCTGGGTCGATATCTTTAAAGAGTTTCAATTATTTCATGTTTGAACTAGAATAAATGGGTCTAGATATCCAACAGCAAAGCAAAGGGTGAAAAATTAAAGCTAAATTTAAAAGAAAAAACTTGTAATTAAGATTAAAACATCTTTACTAAGATATTCAGACTGTCCATCATACCTTTATAAAGATCTCTCTAATCTCCAGTAACGTTTTGTTTATTCATATTATACCTCGTTTTTAGGACTTCATAATTTATATCTGCAAATTATTTACGTGCTGAAAGCTTATTTATATCTTATTTTGGACGCAATAACTTTTACTTTTGTATTCGAGTAACATGACTTTACTCTCAAGGCAGTTGATTATGATATATGGAATTGGTGTGAAAAATGTGCAACAAAAACGAAAAAAAACAATTGATGAGAATGGTATGGCAAAATTCTTGAATTGCAAGCTTCGAACACCCAGTCATCGATGTCATAGTATTGTTTGTAATAAGCAAATAAATGCTTATTAAAGACGTAACAGTATCATGAATCTTTCTTTTTGCAACTTAATAACCAATTAACCACTTCTGTTATACCGGGATATTGGTTAATGTTATTGAAAATGTGTCTGTTAAACTGAGTTTTAAATTAAAACTAGGCACACAAATAAATACACAGATTTCTCTGATTGAAACATTAAGGCTTATTGGTTGGTTAATATTTTTGTCAAGGCAGTTTTAATTTTAATAGAATCCAAATTAACGATAAGAGGTAAAAAAATTATCGTTCGTAATAGATAGTACTTTCCATGTTTTCCTACACATATTTTGCTTTTAGAAAAAAATGGGACGAGCGTAGCCCAGTGATTAGTGTGTCAGACTATAGATCTGCGGTTCCGTTTTCAGCGCCCCGATTCCGCCAAAAAAATATATCGCTCCGCACTCTGGGGTCGTGACTTTGTTGAAAGGTTGACTATTATTCAACCTGATAGCAAACCAAGAATTGGCGATATTAGATAGCTGCTTTTCTCTGATTTTTCTCTACAAAATTTATGATCTGCTAGCATAGAAAGCCCTCGAGTAGCTCTACGCGAAATTCAAGAACCAAACAAATTTTAGGAAAAATTTAGTTTTTTTTATTTTTGCTTTTTTTCCATTTCTGAAAAGAAAACATTGTTTGTGTATTTAAAACTCGATTGAATAGTTTTGCCTGTTGGATTAGTAATCAAAGTGTTTGACCGCCCATGAAAACAAATGACCTTGGAGATTAACTGTCTGTAATCTGTCTGATACACTAACTTAAATGTAATATGAATTGATTTTGAAAAATACCAAACCAGCTAAAAGATAACCGATTTTTCTTCTAGACATTTCATTGAAAGTTTCCATTGTATTATCAAAATCTCGAGTATTTCATCATAACTTTAGCATATAGGAATTGATAGTCTTAAAACACAAAAGGTTTGAAATTAATTACCTCTGTAAATCTTCCTAAGTAGCTCTCACATTAACAAAACTACCATTTTTTAGATATAGTTATTTAAAAGTATCATTCATACGTTCAGTATAAAGATGGATGATCACGCTCTATGTTTAATTAAAAATCGTCACACTTTAACTGAAATGGAACAAGAGGACAAGGGTTTGTAACATGTTTAGTCATAAGCAATGGGGATGACCAGAGCAACGTTAGTATATGTGCAAATTTTAATCTTAAATCTGAAAAAAGTCTTTGTAGGACGAATAATCCAATTTTACAAAGCTCTCTTTTTTTAAATCCGTAATACTGTATGCTATTTATACGTAAAATGATATCAAGTTGATTCACAAATAGCGACTAATATTAAAAATATCACGACTTTCTGTTTAAGCTCAATCCCTAGCATAGTTTCCATGCTTATTAAAATCATACAAGAAACCATTTTAAGGCTACTACAATGCTAAAAGATTATCTGGTAAAACGTATTTGTAAGGCTACTACAATGCTAAAAGAGTAATTGGTGAAACGTATTTTGAAGGCTACTACAATGCTAAAAGAGTAATTGGTGAAACGTATTTTGAAGGCTACTACAATGCTAAAAGAGTAATTGGTGAAACGTATTTTGAAGGCTACTACAATGCTAAAAGATTACCCGGTAAAACATGTTTTAATGATACAACAATGCTAAAAGATTATCCGGTAAAACTTGTATTTTATATTGCAGTTCCAAAGACGGCATAGTGTGTATATCTTTTTTTTAATGAAGATTAAGAACTACAGTCTAAAAATAACACATGAAAAATCTAACTCATTGAATAGATAATTTCCATAATCACAGAAGTAAATTGCTATCCTGAAAATTAATTCAAATAAAGTTGCTGAACAATACTTTCAAATAACCCCATTTAAGCAATACTTTGCTTTTTGATACCTGGATAATACAAGATATTCTACCAAAATTAGCGAAAATTAATTACATTCTTTTTTGTTATTCATTTTAATTTCTTATTTAATTTTCAAAAGGTAATAAACAGTCATCTAACAGAAATGTTGCACGTGGCATTAGTATGGAAAATATCGGCTATTCAATGTTTTTCCTCATGTACTTTGTGTAAAGATGCAATGCTCCAGGAATTTTTGTGGATTATCTTTACTTATACTCGTGTACCTACTTGTTTGCGATGTGCCTTTTTTCTTTTTCTTTCTGACTTTTTTTCAGATATTTACAAATGCATTCAGAACAAAGCTTCTGGAGATTTTGGTTTGGTATGTTTTGAATTTTGCGCAAAGCTACACGAGGGCTATCTACCCTAACTATCTCTAATTTAGCAGTGAAAGACTAAAGGGAAGGCAACTAGTCATCACCACCCATTGCCAATTCTTGGGCTACTCTTTTACCAACGAACGTTACATTATGACACCCCCATGGCTAAAAGGGCGAGCATGTTTGGTGGGACGGGGATTCGAACACGCGATTCGCAGATTACGAGTTCAGCGCCCTAACCACCCGACCATGACAGGCCGCTTTTGGAGATACTCTCAAATTAGGAACCATTTTTTGTTTCGCACAGAGTAATAGTAAGAAAAAAAACCAGGAAAGGAACTTCAAAGTATATTTTCATTACACTGATGCCGTGTAAGCTAATTAGTTGTCTACTACATTTCTCTAGCGTAAAACTAAAACTAATAGTAACCGTCTCTTCTGGATACACAGGTAAGAAATTCTACAAGTTTTGCTGTTGTAGTTTTATGTTATTTGGCTTCTACAAAGTAAAGGGCGTGTAAAGAGTAACTGGTGAAAATGAATAGATGTTGAAATCCGTGTCAAGTACTTTCATTTTTGGTTGATTTTTTTTATCCAATGGTCATGTTTTCCTTAGTCTCATAATTCCAAATCCCCAGCAAATATTATAATTCTCAGATGGGTATAATTACTAGTGTTGTTTCTCTATTAGAGCTGGTAGCAGTAGCAGCTTTTATTCTACTGCATTATTGACTAAATCAAATTACTTTCTTTACAAGCTCTCGTGTAGCTTTGCGCGAAATTCAAGCCAAACGTTTTTTTATAACTTACATTTAATGTTACAGAATTGAATTCCAAATTATATTCCTTCGCCATTTTAAGACACACTAAAAATTTGACCTCAAAATTTACAGCGTATGTTAGTTAATTACTGTATCGTACACAGGTTAGTTAATAGGAATCACTAATGGATGGACACACAGACAGAATAGATAGATAAAGAAGAAGGCTCGGTGATCTCATATATTTTTGTAATGTTTACATCAGCGCTCTTTCCTTATTTTTCTTTCCTTGAGAAGCTCTGCCCGATCAAACATTATATATTGTTTGTACAAGAAGAGATGTGTAAGCATGCGGTAGTTACGGTGAAACGTTACAGAGTCATGGACGGTTGAAGCCAAGTTCCTACCAAATTCTGTGATATCGATTTTCTAAAAGGGACCTGTGGCAGAACAGTAGCAAATGCCGTCTACTGCTGCCTTCACTTACTCTTCTTTTCGCTTCAAACTGGCGTAACGTAAGATCACCCAGTTCGTTTCGATCTTATCTATTATCATCATGCATGTTCTTCCTTTTATTCATATCACTAGTTTCTAGTTGTATATTTAAAAAAGTTATCGAAGATTTCTCATTGGTAATGTAGTTAAACAAGGTTAGTGTTTCTGGAACCTGCTAGTTTGTTGGCCTTGCTATTAATCTTCAGGTTCAGACTTGCATCGTTTCAGCTTAAAGTTTTCCAGAACTCCCATGGTGCTCTAGGAGATATACATTCAAGTTTTAATCACGAAATCTTTAATGAAGTGATGTAAAACTCTGACTTTAAACGACTCCTATTGTAAATTTGAAGCAAAACAATTATCATGATTCTAAAGCCTAAATATATGTTTCTCTAGTCATAACTTTTCAAACATTTAAATGTATCGCGACAGTTAGAAATCGTAGTGATATAAACTGTTTTTTGAACTTAAAACCTTTCTCTAGAAATCGATGGTACTTTCGGGTAGGTTAGACGTGACCTAGAGGTTAGCGTGTTGAGCTGTGTAACGGAATATTCAAGCTGAGGGAACTTTTTATATAACCGTGACAAACAATTATTCCGCTATTCGATTAAGAATAGCCGTGTGCATCGGTGATCTGATTGCTTGCCCTCCCTTTGATCAGCAGTCCTAAATTAGGGCTGACTGGATGTCTAAACCTTAATGTCGCTCACCTAGCTGCTTAGCCGATGTATCGCATAATATAGCCTTCAAGCTCAAAAGGCAAAATATATTCAGATAGTTTGTTACTTTGTTTGAATGTTCTGTTTGCCATACAATAGCTCGTGAACTTGTTATCATACCAAATGTATACATTTATAGTTCTTAAAATAGGAAAGTTTGTTTTCCCGCATGCCCGAATAAACAAAGAAAGCAGTTTCAGAGAAAATCGCATCTTGTTTTATTATTATCATTTCCTACGCAGGTCCGAAGAAGATAATATCAGATTAATACGTCGAAAGAGACATTGTGAAAAAAGGTAAAGCGACCGAGTGGGGGGAGTCACTGTGAAAAAAGGTGAAGCGACCGTGTGGGGGGAGTCACTGTGAAAAAAGGTAAAGCGACCGCCGAGTGGTGGGAGGGGACGAGAGTCGTTTCCACAATATGGAAACTTTAAAAACTTAGCTATGTAAATAATAAAAATAATGCAATCTAGAGCATTTCCTTAAAAGGGACAATTTAGCTAAGACCAATGTACACACCTGAAAAGCTTTTAATTCTCACTTGTACTAAATTAATTCTAAATATGAGAATTATACTCTTATTGAAAGTTTTGAAAGGAAGTACCATTCGTGTACAGAACTTTATTCTACCTATTTCAACATATTATTTAGTCATGTATGTCGTAACTTTCACAGGTCTCCCTGAAAATAGATAATCGCGATATTTGGGCCAGGCCTTAGTTTTGGTGTAAACTTACTTCTCAACACGGGTAAGCCTAATGTTTATGAATTAATTAGTCCTTACTATGGAATGGATACGTTGAAACAAGTAGCCCAAGTAAACTAAATCTTCATCAAACTTATGAGTGTAGCAGGACTATCGAAAATAATGTAACTAACCAGGATGATTTTAAGTCACGTACCAGACATAAGTTTTTCGGTGAAAATATACAGCTCTTATTTTTTGCTTCATTACTTGTAGAAGTATTCTTATGGAGGGATCGGAAATGTTACAATTGTACTAATTTATTCCATAATTTATTCCACTAGGTGTCAGGATTATTTCGAAATATTAGGCTAATGCATGGGCAGTCCTCTGGAAAAGGTATGCCACGTTTCAGTTATCAGTTGCATTTTACTAGAGTTATAAACAAAAAAAACATATATTATAATATCAGATTATCAATATTGAATATTGGATGTTTAGCATCGACTTGGTTTTTGATACGTTATTTACCTGCAGAATGTTTTATACGGCGAAAGACCCGCCACTGTTTACGGCCCTGCTGTATGCCAAATGTAGGCCTGTTTCCAATTTATTTTATATGTAGTAAGAATTGGAAAAAATCGAAAAGAAAAATCTCCTAAATAACATTTTTCCGGGATATAGAAAAATTTATATTATTTATTTTTTATATATCATAATTTGCAGAACTGAGAACTGCGAGTATGTTCCTCTCTCTATCTCTTTGTAATTAATAAAACATTATTCTATTTGAAAAAATCCAAAAATATTATAATCTGTTTTTGCCGTTTTCTCCGTGTTCAATCTAGATTGGTCAATTATATGACCATAGATAAAAATTTGCTTCAATGTCTAACAAAACTAAGTGGAACTAAAGTGAATATTTGTGCACAAAAATCTTTAGTTTTAGACAATACCCTTATTTTATCAGTTTTTACTATGTAGTTAAATAATTAATTATTTTATATATATTCGGATATAATGAGTTTAATTATATATTATAATGGTGTAATATACACTTCACTTTGACTTGATCCAGTTAGTGTGTTTATAGCGTGTTTTGAACATGGGAACTCGATGTACTGTAAGCAGATGCTATGCATACTTACCCTCCAGAACTGGTTTTAAAATGTGTGAAATCTCATGGTTTGTAAACCTTATTTTCAGCAAAATTCATAAAACCCGTACGGTAAAAATCTTTGGCAGTCGAATGAATAATGTGTAACTTAAGTTATACAGCAGTGAATAAGGTATCTCTTTTAATAAAAACTCAATTTTCTTTGTAGAAGGGTTGGTCATTAGTAATTTAATTACTTAAGGCAAGTACGCTACGTAGGAACACAATTATTAAAATACTGGCTTAACACTGTGTATAATGTGGAAAATGATTTGGTTTAAAACTTTAAAAACTTTTGTTTTTAATTATTTCTCCAGTTTTAACCATGCAACAATATCAAACTACTAGAAAACATAGGCAGTGAACAACTTTACAAGAAGCATGGGTTACGACATTGATTCAGCCAATATGTGATGTTGGCTTGCGTTTCTACCTAAAATACAAGAGAAAACTTTTGTTATCACAGTCAGTTTTGAAATATAAACTGCAATTACTCCTATACACGGCTTTCAGTTATTTTTAACAACTGTAAAATAGAAAAACTAAATAAAATAATTATCTCAATTTGCTTTGCCCTGGAAATATATTGCCCTTTTTTTATCCTCTGCACGATGGCAAAGGATGGAAGTGGTGTAAAGAAATCAAAAATTATTAAAACCAACTTTACTGTATTTGTAAAAGAGAAAAGCAAAGGTCTTTTAGCTAATCTTGGTCCACCTACAGAAAAGGAGATCTCAAGAAAACTATTGTTCGGTTTTATATTTTCAAGGTGTGTTTATCTGTTTTAGAGTAAAGCTACACTGAGCTGTATGCTGTGTCCACCACGGGAATCGAGTCCCGAATTTTTGCGTTGTAAGTCGGTAAATTTACCGCTGTCCTACAGGGACTCTGCTTTCACGACAAAAAATTGAAAAGCTCCGGAGTCTACTTTAGTGATGACCTGGCACAGACTGATTCCATGCTCTTTCAGAAGGCTAGAGATTTCAGGAAAGAAGCTACATGTACCACAAATGGGTAATTAATATACGGACATTACTAAGGAAATGAAGGGTGGATTTTAAATAGTTATGTAAATACTGCTAGACAAAAATTATAAGAAAGGAGCACATAATAAAAATGGATTAAGGGATACAAGAACCATTTTTACGGAATTTGAAAAACAAATTTTTAAACCCTGAATGAGCAAGTTTTCCAACTTATTCACAATTTGCTTTAAAAACGTGTAGGATATAATATTGTAAAAGAGAACGGCTGCGTAGTTGAATATTACTACATTAGCTAACTTCACAAAGACTTGTGTGGGGTAATTTTGATTTACATTTCCTGATCAAAAGCTACAAATCTCATATTGTTAGAAAGACCTTTGTCCGAGGAGTCTGAATTGTTTATTGGCTTTTCCACTCAGAATCACCTCACCTGTTTTTTGCTTAGTTAAACTTTTCAATGCAATAAGTATAGTACACCATGGCACATTGTCGTTCTCATCACATAACGACTGGGTTCGATTTCAACTTTAGTTGTTTTTTTTATTTGCAAAATAGTTCGTTCAAACAACACTTAACCCATGTATAATTTCCAAAAACAAAAAATGAACAATACTCTAAATACAATTCCTATGGGCTTTCTTGACTTATTTAGGTCTAAAATACACATGTGCAGTTCGTTCAAAACCATATGCTTATCACTTTGTAAACACGCATTCAGACGTTTCTGCATAATCAGCTAAGTTTGCTTTCATTACAACTTTACATTTACTTTACTTTGTACTAATTTAGATTCCGTTTGTTTCATAGACTGCTATAAACCCCTTTTAGCTATTTTTTTCTTTACTATAGATTTTATTCTTTGTTTTTGTTAGTTTCTTTGTTTCAACTCGTAAAACCCGTGTCGTACATTGAACGCTTATAGCTGTTTCATACTATTACACAATTATAAATACGTGCCATTATTTTACGTTATTGTTCACTTTACGTGTAGTTTTATTAAATAAAGTTAAGTACGCGTAGTTTTATTAAATAAAATTACGTCTACATGAGTTTGTTTGTCTAACCGCATAAATGTTTTTTAAATAGATCCCTATTTATCGATCTAATATATAATGCTTTCAAGAAAGTGTAGCTTAAATGGCGTGCGTGAAGATGATAGAATAAGTAAAATTGAAGCAAAGGGCATGACAGCTACCACGAATCTTTTGCTGGTCGCGGCTAGTATTAAATAAAACATTCCTTAACTGAAGCTTAATATTGTGTTTGTGTGCGTGTGCTTGCGTGCATGTGTGTGTGTGTGAGCAACTTATGATGGATATAGAAGATTATTAAACTTAATAACAAATGTCATTGATAGTAAAAAAAAATCAATATGGATGTTTATCAACTTAAAAAGCTTTTGATACTACCGATCATAACATATTGCTAGACAAATTGAATAGATATTGGTTCAGAGGATGACCTCTATACTGGATCAAAAACTATTTGTTCAGTAGATTACAACATATATTCTACAATAATATTAATTGGTTTAATATCAAGTGTGGGGTTCTTCTAGGATCCTTTCTTGGCCCAACACTACTTATCCTTTAAATACATACAAGATTAGCTAAAAGTATTATAATTATGAGTAAAGTTAAAGGCTGTTTAAACGAGATTGCAAACTATATGTTGTTCTGCACACTAATATTACAATATATTTCGTATTGTAGTGAAGTCTAAGAAAAAACCTATAAAACCAGGTGAAAAAAGTTAAACGTATTGCTCTATTAGAGCAGTTGGAAATAAAGGATATAGGGGAGAAACTATATCACTATTCTACAAATTTAAAGGGCTTAGGCTATGTAATATTGCCAGATTATTAGCTTGTATTTTTATGTACGAAGCAAATAATTTTTACTGCCATCAAATGTACAATGATAGTTTAAAAATATAAGTAATGCACATGATTATTCATTACGACAAACAGATACAACCACATTAAAAATATATGTTACCAATGGTGGTGTAAAATTATGGATAGGGTTAGGCTGGAAAGTAATATATAAACGGTTAAAACGCTTGAAATATTTAATCAAACATTAAAACATACTATGTAATGTAATATTATCTAACATATGTGTATTTTTTGTAAAATAAAACATAACGCTGTTGTGTATTCAATAGAATAAGATACAGGGGGAGTACGCGTATGTCAATATTGGCTAGGATTAATTATTATACGATATTCTAATAGAACTTGGCCATAGTAGTTACACATTGGCAGCGTTTCAAGAAAAAACTATTTTATAGCTACAGGCCACTGTCGTTTCAGTATTTAATACCGCGTTTCTTATTGTGAGTAATTGAATGACTTTATCAAGCACGAGTATACAATTATTTCTAATGTATTCTGTATATGTAAAATATGTTTATGATATATTTACTACCCAAATAAGAAAATCCATAATATTACAGCTAAACTTCTAGAACGTCAGTTCGATAATAATAGAAAGAACAATCGCAGATTTAGTTTCCGTTGCGTTTACTTGAGCGTGATTTGAAAGTTGAGAATTAGGAAGTTAGATAGCATTGACATCCTTCCGAAGCCTTTCTTTTCTGGCAAGGAACAAACTTTCATTTTCCTTTTCGAATGTTAAGTCACGCCAAGAAGCGATGCGAGAAGTTTTTCGATTGAACAGATAGAGACTCTTCATGAATTATTGATGAACTGCGTGTAAGTGTTACCTGTAAACAAATAAAAGCAGAACACCAACGCTTATTCTGTTGGTACAGTACTCAAAGCTTTGTCCAGTTATTGGCTTTTATTTTTCTTCTTTCACAAGATTTCGCATCCACAACGGTAGGACTGAGGACTAACCAAAGTTACAAACTAAACATGGTCCAATATTTTTTACTTACAAACTAAACATGATCCAATATTATTTACTTACAAACTAAACATGGTCCAATATTTTTTACTTACAAACTAAACATGATCCAATATTATTTACTTACAAACTAAACATGATCCAATATTATTTACTTACAAACTAAACATGATCCAATATTATTTACTTACAAACTAAACATGATCCAATATTATTTACTTACAAACTAAACATGATCCAATGTAAAAACTAGAGTTATTCATACAAAATACGTTAACCCTAACTATAGCATCGACTATTTAGCAACCGAACGTAATGAATTGTGCTAATTAATGACGCAATCTACGGAGATGTTATCTGAATAAATAGGAAACCGTGTTAAAAGCTTAGTTTGGACATTTCGCTTTAATTAAATAAGCCTTCCATATGTGCTTAAGTCACGAATGTTTCTATGGTTAATAAGTAAATCTCATACGGTCCATTTCCTCACATTTAATGTTGAATATATGCTCTTGACATATAATCCAATATCATTATCAGCTATAATTAAAATAGCATGACCATAGCAAGTCTCTAATTTACTTTACATTTTGTTTAATGCAACCTCTATTGGTATGAAAATGTTAACCATGATTTATAACAGTACGTGAATGAGTAATATAAGTTATGAAATAGTTTTATAAGTATAATTGTATCTGAATTTTTCTTGCAAGGACACCCTAGTGACACTTAAATGTCAGTATAAAATACCAAGTTAAAGTTTGTTTATAGAGTTTTCAAGTTCTAGAACTTCAATACATGGTCCGTGAGAAATAAAATCTTAGATACTTAAGTTATCGTTAATCTTTACTCTTTATCTCACAAAAGAACTTTATACACTGAGCCTATTTTCTGAAGGTTTATATCATCGTGGGAAAACAAACAAATATTTCCTTTTCTAAATGTAATACTTCAAATTTTAAAACGATTAATCGCATACACGAGACAATATATTTTGCCATTTTATGAGATCTCGATACAAAAACTGAGTCCTTATTGAAGCTAGCTTTCGACAAACGAATTGTTTTTTGTTTTTTTTTTGTACAACACTTTCAGAAGCATTCTTTATAAGTCAATAAAGAAATGGATCGTTTTATTGATATAATGTTCTACTGTTTCTTTTGATGCCTCAGGTGGGTCAGCACTTATAACAATAAAAATGTGGGGTTCGAATCCTCGCGGTGGATAGAGTGTAGATGGCCCATTGTGTAGCTTTGCAATAAGAATACAATAGCTTCATTGATAATTTTTAGCTTCTGCAGACATACTTTCATTATTAATTTTCCCGTATATCCTAAAAAATAAAAACTTTCTTGGTGATTTTTAGCTTCTGTAGACATACTTTTATGATTAATTTTGCCGTATATCTTAAAATATAATAACTTTCTTGGTGATTTTTAGCTTCTGTAGACATACCTTAATGATTCATTTTGCCGTATATCTTAAAATATGATAACTTTCTTGGTGATTTTTAGCTTCTATAGACATACTTTTATGATTAATTTTGCCTAAAATAAGTTTTTTAACTGAACATCATAGTGCAATACTCTGTAAAAGCAATCTTATATTTGCTTGTATAATTTTCTACGTACCTCAATTCCTTTGGAAAGCCACATTCCATGGCTATTTGGTAAGTGGAATGGAATGTTTGTATCTGCGTACTTATGCTGTAAAAATACAATGATAGAATATAATCAAAGTTGGCAAATATATGCTACTGATGTAGGTTGAAATGAACGAATTATTTAATAAATAAATGTACGTAAAAACTTCGCGTTAATTTTCGATTGTCTCCGATTTCATAATTTTTAAGTATCTGATAATTTGGGTTAAGTAATTTAATTTAATTGTAATTGACAAATAATATGTCATTTTACATTTTCCTCTAATTTTGGACTTAAAGTTGATAGATTGCCATGATTTCGTTGTATATATTTTACATAATTTAACATTGAAACGAAATAATATACCAGTATTTCCTTTTCCAAGTTTTCACATAATTTAAAAATGAAATTAAATAGCTTTTCGTCATTTAATTGTCTAAGTTTCACATCATTTAACGTCTAAGTTAAATAGCTTATCGTTATTTAATTGTCTAAGTTTCACACCATTTAACGTCCAAATTAGATAGCTTTTCGTTATTTCATTTTCCAAGTTTCACATCATTTAAAAATGAAATTAAATAGCTTTTCGTCATTTAATTGTCTAAGTTTCACATCGTTTAACGTCCAAATTAGATAGCTTTTCGTTATTTCATTTTCTAAGTTTCACATCATTTAACAATGAAATTAAATAGCTTATCTTTATTTCATTTTACAGGTTTTACACACCTTCACATTGAAACTAGATGGCTTGCTAGTACTTCAGTTTTGACAGGTTTTTAAACTAGATAGCTTGCTAGTGTTTCAATTTTACAGGTTTTTAGATACTTTCATATTGAAACTAGATAACTAGACGGTATCTAAATAAAATTAAACCATACTGTGCAAAGGTTAATTACACTTAAACACACCACAAAAATTAGCAGATGTGTGCACACACACACAAGAGTTAAATAATTTGCATTTCGGAAATTACAAAATTAATTTATACGTTACACGTACCAAAATCTTCTCTTAGAATATTACAGTTTTTTTCACGATTTTCTAATATTAATTCGTTCTTATGATAAATCTGATTAATATTATACAAACTGGTCGAAAGGGTGGTGTTGGCCACATGTTCAGCCAAAGCTGATTCATTAGCGATATAAGTCATCTTTTATTGTAACGCCTTGCTTCTCCTGATGATGGGGTTGTAGATAAACGCCGAAACGTGTAGAGAATGTCCATCAGAAATATGTAGAAACTGTCCTATTTTATTAAAGTTTTATTGTGTAATATACACTTCAACCTCAATCTCATCAAGTTTGGGATCGGCCAATATTTTTGTAAACCGAGAATTTTTACGTGCAACCGTATAGGATATATCTTTGTTATACAGTAAAAAACTTTATGTGAGGTTTAGTAAATGGTATCTGGTATTAAAAGGTGTGTAATATTTATAATAATGGTAATAATGTAAATACCTCGTTACCAATATGCCTTCCACAGGAAGCAATCTAATTATTTAAAAGAGAAAGTATTTTAAAGCAATTAATTATATAAGTAATTAAATATCTGCACAGAAATTGTTAACTAACTGTTTATCCAATCTTAACAGTCATCGTGGAAGTTTTAGTATATATTACGTTATTTTTAATTCTATCATTTGGCTATAGACGGCGCCCTATGTTGAATTATGGTATGTGACCCTCATTTATCACTGGAACTAAAACAAAAAACACGTGTTATCATTTTGACTTAGTAAATTTATCTTAATATTAAATGCATGGAATTTTAGCTATCATGCTTACTTTTCTTATCACATAAAGTCTTAGTTATACCTTATATTTGGTCTTCGTTTGATTATTCTTGTTCTCGTCTTTAGTTTGCTGTTCTTTATCATTTTTTGTCAAGCTTACTGTTTGAAATTTTTTTCCGGGGGAAGTTCTTATAAGGTCAATTGAAAAAATCCTCAATGTCTAATATATGTTTAGAATATTAAATGTGAATTGATGCACATGTAAATATAAATAACAAGTGTTTTATTAGAGGGGGTATGGGTTCGTTAAATTTCGTGTTCTACAAATATATGGTATGGGTTTCGTGGAAATAATACAGTGTTAGTTATCAATAGGTATTGTTCGACTTATTAAGACATACGTGAAGTAAAACGAATAAATGAATGAGTATATGTTCAACTTATTAAGATATATGTCAAATAATACGTTGTTAATCATCAATAGTTTTGTTCGACTTATTAAGACATACGTGAAGTAAAACGAATAAATGAATGAGTATATGTTCAACTTATTAAGATATATATGTCAAATAATACGTTGTTAGTCATCAATAGTTTTGTTCAACTTATTAAGAAATATGTGAAATAAAACGTTGTTAGTCATCAATAGTTTTGTTCAACTTATTAGACTATAGGTGAAATAAAATATCTAATTGATTTCAAGAGTTAATTGCCGTTTAAATGGTCAAAAACTCTTCCATTTTTCGAAAGATAAATTTCTTTTGTCAGTTCAGCAGAAAGAATCCTGACAAGTAAAGCTTTACAAACTGTTACTTCAGTAAATTGAAACGACAGGAGTTCGGAACACTTAATCCGAGATCAGCATCATGTTCGGATTCTCTAAGTAATGGATTGGCTAATCAAAAATGTTCTTTTTTATATAAATTGCTTTGCAGTAAAGGGCATAAACCTTAATATCCATGTAACAACAGCTTTTATTTGCTAAATAGTAATCTTGTTATAAGGATATATTTTGAATACCCTCTTCATTAATTTGTTATTGGAGAAGGGTAATCACTGAATTATTGTAATCATTAGTCAAGGTTGGAACATTTATGCTTCATTGGTCTATGAATATTTGGCGATAGGTATCTGGTGGCATTTTTCTTATAATTGCAATCATAATAGCTCATTAATTATTTAAAAATAAGTAACGTATGTGTGTGTGTGTGTAATTTATTATAGCAAATCTACATCGTGCTATTTGCTATGTCCATCTAGGGCAATCGAATCCCTGATTTTAGCGTTGTAAATTTTAGCGAAGACTTACCGCTGTCCCGCCGGGGGACAAATAAATAATAGCTTTAGTGCGTACAACAGGAAAAAAATCAATAAAAATATTAGGTTGATTAAATCAATACGCAGGTGTTATCGGCTATAGATTTGCTATTTGTACAACTAAAACATGTATAATTTATTTGACTCTTAACAAATGCTTCTAATCTTTATTTTTAAATGGTTTTTAAAAGTAGTATAAATGACTGATGTTTCATAGATTATTATCACTAGAAACCGTTTACAAAAGTCACAAGACATGCATGATTTTAATTAGATAACCAACGTTACAATACCTTCAGACGACAATATTCGTATATCCCTTGAAGAAAAATACGTGCCGAAGTCTTGAACCTTTAAATGTGACTTTTGTAAACGGTTTGTACATAAATTAAGTCTAAAACCCATTAGGTCAAAATCATAAATAATATTGAACGTTAAACAGGTACACAATTAAAAACATTTTATTTAGGCCTATCTAAATAAAATGTTTTTAATTGTGTACCAGTTTAACGTTGAATATTATTTATGATTTTAACTTTATACACAAGTGCCAAAATACTATAACCCATTAGATCAGTTTGAATGTTATCAAATGCTCATATTCCATACGTTTAGGAGATCAAATAAGGGCAGTTTCAATACAAGCTACTTACAATATGAAATATTTAGGTTCCCTTAGCTCAAAATCTAACCCAAGAATATATACAAACAGGGGTGAAATTCTGCCGGGACTCACCGGTACTGAATACTTATACTTTTATTTATTTATTTTTCTAATTTCACTTCTGTATACAAATAAGCAATAAAAAACATAATTTATTATGCAATAATTTTCCTTGCTGTATTTCAAGTATAATCAAGTAATGTTACGTAAATTGAAAATTTGTGAGTTATATTAGTGTTTTCTAATAAATAATTATTTAACTTTTAAAGTCTCTCTTTGTTCAGATATTATTAATAAGAAAAGAAAAACATCGGATAAGCATAACTTGGTATGAACTTTAATTTCTAAACAAACAATGGAACTAGAGTCTGCATTCTATTTTTCAAACTAAACAAACAATGGAACTAAAGTCTGTATTGTATTTTTCAAACTATTTATTTATTCACTCATTCATTGTTCACTCACTGACAAAAAAAAAGTGAATCGCCACTGATACTTGTCTTTAACAAGAGATCCCGAATCTCTTAGTAACAAACATTTTAAATCCTCGTACAATCAGCTTGGAAGGATTAAGAAAAAAACTCAAGCTAGCGAAATAATCCGATAAATATAATATAAATTGTATTTTCTTTTATCTTTACCTTTATTTTCCTTTTGTTATTACGGGTTTCGAATGACACAGTTTTCCTAAGAAAACTACCACAACAATGAGAATGTTTGGCGGCAACTGGAAGACGATAAAAAATAAACGAAACATTTTGAGTTGGACTTGAAGAAAATGTTTTTATAAATGCCTTCTACATCTATGGATGTAGAACTTTTAGAAGCATTTATGTGTATATGCGTGTTCGTTCGTGCACTGGGTGTGGAATACAGAAAAACTTTCTTACTGAAATCAAAAAGACCTCAGAAAACTCACCGAATACATTTCAATATGTTGTGTAAGCATGTCTCTCTTTCAGCATTCGGATGTTGCCAACAAAACATATGGACCCCTCACTATAATGGTATGCTCAAGTATTTTCTTTTTCTGGCTCTGTTAAAGTCAGTAAGATATTTCTTACGATCGTTTTGTGCATAACTCACTACAAGACGTATGATCAACGTTCGTTACTCAGAGGCGTAACGAAATAGATTTTTCAAAATACGTTTTTCAAATTCTAAATGTATAACCTTTCTGCTTATGACTGAAATAAAAATAAGAAGTTCCTGCTTAGGATTATATCCGTCTTTTATTCTAAACGCTTTTGGTGTGAACGCTTAATCAATCGTAGTTGACTTATCATACTATTAACTGGTTTCAAGAATCTAAAGAAAAAATGTTTTTATGGTCTCAATTGTATATATATATTTCGAGGATTTTATCAAGCGAAACAGCCGAAACGTGATGAACTTAACGACAAACTTTTATTTGTTACACACACAGAATCACTTTAGTTGATGACGTAATAAAAATAGTAATCTGCAACAATCACTATGTTAGAGGAACTATCTACATCATTCACGATAGAGTGAATGATGTAGCTAATAAATACAGAAGGAGTTCTAAGTGATTGTCTTACAAACATACCACTTAGTTTGTGATTTCCTGAAAAAACAACAGCTCTCAGTATAGAGAACTGTGAAAGCGAGAACATAACTCTAAAGCTTGATTCGACAATTCACTCTGTGTTGAACTGTTTAAATGTAACTTATGTATAGTTGGGACACTAGAATGTACAAACAGAACTAGAATTTTGGAGGATATATTACAGTGAATTACAACTATTTAGTTACTGTGATTCTTTTATATCTCATAAGTTTGGGTAATGTTATCCCGTTAATTCTATCTAATCAAAAGCACCTTAGGTGTGAAAAAAAAAGGTGCGACCAAAAAGGGCTTAAAGGAATGAATTTTACAGGTTTTTTGTTCACTTTGGGGCACGATGGTGGGTAAAACAAAATACGCGGCCTGGCTAACTAATGAATGAATATTTTCTGTAAAATTCTTATCAATGCTATAAGTGTAGCTGCCAGTTTGGTCGCCAATTTTGATTTCATTCCTTTAAGTCGCACACTTAATCCTTTTTTGGCCGTGCCTTTTTTTCACATCTAAGGTGTTTTTGATTAGATATCATGACTATTTGTTAATACACACCAACAAATCACACCAAATAAGAAAGTGGCATTCGCTAGTAACCAGCATTAGTTTTAGGATTGCAACCCTAGTATTCGAAACAGACCTTTGCTTTAAAGAACCGACCAGATTCTTTAAAATATATGGTGGTAGTTTTTCCTCTCTAAAACAGTGTTAATGCCTTCCTTTATAGTAACGCCATGGAATTTAGATTAACAGTTTTTTGTCATCACCCCATGTAATTGGTACAGCTGTATCACGCATCATTATTTCTGCTAATTGCTTAAGCTAATATCACGTGACGCTAAATGCTCATTAATTAAGATAATTTCGAAAATTTAGCAAATTTGTTCTTAAAAGTGGCAACGAATAATCAATAATAACTATCCACCTCTATGGTTCTTTTGAAAACTTCAGCTAAAAACTGCCTATCTAGTTTGATTGGCCTAACCAATACTCATTTATCTGTACGTCCTTTCACCTTATAGTATTCCTGCTCTAAACCAGCCGTCTTTAATCCGAATGGCGAAAAACTAAAAACGCTACACTTTTCTCTTAGATGAAGTTGTAGCAAAAATGTCAGACCGATAGCTCACGTGACTTTTCGTGTTAAATATGAACGATTTTTGTTGAATAACTTTGCACATGTGGCTTATATTTACATCAAATATGACTCTTAATTGTAGGTTGTAAAGATATATCAATGTAATAAATTTTAAAAAATATCCATAAAACTTAAGTATGTTTTTCTATCAAATAGTTTCCGTACTTTTGGTGCGAAGAAAAAATAGGAGGGTACTAATTCAAAATTGGAAATGTTATATCTCAGGTATTTCTTAATGAATTTCATTGAAGTAGAGCATATCCACTGAAAATATGCGATAGTTTGGATTACCACAGTTCAACGTACAGAAGGTAGAAAATCGCTAAGCTATCACTCCTGTTAATAACACAAAGTGTGTCCTGCAGGTTGTTTGTTTTTTGTTGTTGTTTTTGGCTGCAAGACACAATATTATGTATCTTGCTTTGTTTCGTTGCTAAATAAAGATATTTTAAAAATTACACTCAGAAACTGCCCACATGGATAAATCTTTATTCATCATTGGACACAGTATTGATCGACTTGTAAAGTTTACATGTTGAAATTTATTAACCTGAGCCTATTTATCCAAGGCTTTATCTTAATTTTGTAGCCATCTAGCTTTAAAAAACGTTAATCCTAATATCTATCTATCCTTAGCTTTACCATAATTTGGAGTCCACCTGAATACAGAATGTGTTGGCTCCAATATCTATATATCTTTGGCTTTGTCTTAATTGGACTGACCATATGGCTTTAGTGTATGTTAGCTCCATTAGATTATTTGCATTAGAATATTTTTAAAGACACGTGAGCAAGTTTTATACCTTGGCAATTTTTTCTTTGGTGGAACTGGTAAAAGATGTGTGGCTTTTCATAATATCTTTATCTTTGTTTCACTTTCAATAGTATAGCTAATCTTTCCCGCTGCTCTCTTCAAAACTTCGTTATGACTTCTAGCAATAGGATTCTGTTGTATATTTTCTAGGAATCATTATTTCTCCTTTCTTTCTCACACTCTGGATGACGGAGCGAATGATATTTAGAGTAAGTCCTTAATCACTGCCGTATAGGAGTGCATTAGGCTGGACTCATAAAACTACATATGACGGGTATTCTTTAATGTTTACTAATGACTGTTGTCTTAAAAGAAACGCTTTATCGAATATTTGATGAAAACTTCCCAATGAAACCATCTTCCAAGATTTTTCTTTGTTTTGTGTTTAAAATAACAAATTCCATCAAACTGGTCTTGGACTTGGTTTGTAGCTACATCAGTGGGTTATCCAGGATAGACAACATTAAAGTGTATTCTATATAGGAATATCATAGTCTGATCCATAAAGAAAAATAAATGAATAAAAATATATTATTTGTGTATGTTTTTAGTAAGCAAAATGCTACAAAATGGACCTTCTGGGCTCTGACCATTGCGAGTACCGAAACCCGATTTTTAGGGTTCTAAGTCCTCAGTCTAACCACTGAGCCACCGGGGAGGGGGCTAAATATATTAATATAACACATAGAATCTTTGGAATAAAACTATTCTCATTGGTAAGAAGAGTATAATAGACTCTTAATCTTTGAAATCTAAAACAAACAAACCCTAATTTAGAACTACTTATCAGAAGAAAATTAGACACGCAACCGCCTATATCTATGCTAAGAGACTGAATGTCATTCTTATATCGTACCTACCATTTAAAGTGTAGAGAATATTTTGTGATATCATACGGATCCTAAGCTCATGGGCTCCGAAATCCAGAGTTCCACCATAAAAACCAACCTGTGCCCAATATTTTCACCTCTTTTAAATTAAAAAAAATGCATTTCTTATTGAACTATACAAGAAACTTATTTTGAGGGCCCGGCATGGCCAGGTGGATAAGGCGCTCGACTCACAATCTGAGGGTCGCGGGTTCGAATCCGCATCCCACCAAACATGCTCGCCATTTCAGCCGTGAGGACGTTATAATGTGACGGTCTATTCGTTGGTAAAAGAGTAGCCCAAGAGTTGGCGGTGGGTGGTGATGACTAGCTGCCTTCCCTCTAGTCTTACACTGCTAAATTAGGGACGGCTAGCGCAGATAGCCCTCGTGTAGCTTTGCGCGAAATTCCAAAACAAAACAAACAAACTTATTTTGTATTTATAAACGATACTTAAGAAACATTTTTCTCAAAATGACAAAAATAATTACTATAAATAACATTGGTTTTCTCTTTTAAATGTACTAAACTTTCATCATTTTGTGAAGTTTTATTTTATAGCAAATATTGTTTGTTTGTTTGCTTTTTTATAAACTCGCCCGCTTTTTACCTCGGATCAATCTGTCGTCTTTTCATGTTTCCCTTTAAAAATTGGCTTATCTCAGTGGGAATCCTAATTAGAGGTCAAAGAAAATGCATCTACAAGCAAGTGGTCTCATAAATTACTTTTATATGCAGTTGACGATAGATTACAATGAATGTGACGTCATAGCCACTGGTTAGTCAAACTTCCATTAATCACGAAGACGACGAGGACATTATTTTACTAAACTGTAATTTGTGACAGAAACGTTTTTAATGAGAGTATAAAGAGAAGAAAGCGCTGATTATAGTTTCAACGATCTTTAGAATCATTGATATGCATATCTATTGTAAAATTTTCCGATTGTAATTCTTTTTAAAAATATTGATCTAACTGTATTTGATTCTCATGCTGTACTACAATCGGAGATAATGAATAAATAATACGTCATAAGGATTTGGCAGTACAATTCGATATTTTCACCAGTTTGGGACTGGAGTCTAATCAGAAACAGGGGCAGGACTTTAACAATTGTGAACATTTACTACACGGATGTTTCAGCATCTGTCTAATTCTCTACGTCCTGGAGTTACGCCATTTCTGTTGGTAAAACACTGCACCAATTAAAATCCTCTACGTTCTGGAGTTATCTATTAGTATACTTAGAAACCGTAATGTCATCTCTGTTGGTAAAACACTGCACCAATTAAAATCCTCTACGTTCTGGAGTTATCTATTAGTATACTTAGAAACCGTAATGTCATCTCTGTTGGTAAAACACTGCACCAATTAAAAACAAGTAATAAAATTATTTCTGTTTAGAACTTTAAAACGTTAAGCTCAAGTTCATCCATTCATGAACTGTTTAACACAAAAAATATTACCTATACTGAATAACCGGGCAAACTTAAACAACATTGTTTTATTTCAACAATCTTTATTGTAATTAAACGACGTTTTAATATACGTATAAATTTCGACTTCATTTTGATCTGTAAATCCTTGAAATATTCGTATTGTATTTCTTTTTATGCTTTTTTTGTGTTCCCTCGATGAGAAAACGTTAAGTCTACAGACTTACAAAGCTAAAACCCGCGGTGGTCATAGCAGATAGCCCAATGTGGCTTTAGTTCTAAAACAAAAAAATACATTTTGTGTGTGTGTGTTTTATCTGTTACAATTTTAATACGAAACTTTACCTTTCTATATTATGTATGATCCTTGATGTATATCATTATAGATGGAATTTGGGACTCCGAAACATCCCGTTGAAGAAACCTAATTATGTGTGTTGCCATGGTACTCTCGATTCTAATTATACTTTGATATTTCTATTGGGGTAAGCTGTAACTCGACAACTCAGCTATTCAGAATTCTCGAGTTATATTTTCTATATAAATAGGTCTCACTTCAGTATAAGGATCTTAATGACGGTTGCAGTTGGGTGCCATTGGGTGAGAGCTGATTAGAGATTTTTAATGTAATTAATATCATAAAGTTTTAGGTATTACATTCGTATCGTGATAAAACAAAACAACAATAACCATATAATGAACGTTGTTACAAATGGCAGTACAATCCAATCATCCCATTAGGAACATGTTTCAGCTGCCAAGTTTCCACTCAGTTTGATTAATAATACTCTGGGGCTATAACAGTAACCACTCGGTCTTGAAACCACGCGCTGTTGGTGGAAAAAAAGTACCATTTCATCCAAACTCTCACACACACACACTCAAAAATATGTTCTGACACACTTGTGTCAACCGGGTGTAATGTAAAAGTGTTATGTATACCACATCCTGACGTAGATGTGTTCACTGCATTTAAGATCAAAAGTATCATATATACCATATCATGACGTAGTTGTGTCAACTGGATGTAAAATGGAAGTGTTACATATGCCATATCATGACGTAGTTGTGTCAACTGGATGTAAAACGGGAGTGTTACACATAGCATATCATGACGTAGTTGTGTCAACTGGGTGTAAAATGGAAGTGTTACATATACCATATCATGACGTAGTT
>NW_013665785.1:78908-97116 GCF_000517525.1 Limulus polyphemus | reverse complement strand
TGTTACATATGCCATATCATGACGTAGTTGTGTCAATTGGATGTAAAACGGGAGTGTTACATATGCCATATCATGACGTAGTTGTGTCAACTGGATGTAAAATGGGAGTGTTACATATGCCATATCATGACGTAGTTGTGTCAACTGGATGTAAAAGTGGAGTGTTACATACACCATATCATGACGTAGTTGTGTCAACTGGATGTAAAACGGGAGTGTTACGTATACCAAATCATGACGTAGTTGTGTCAACTGGATGTAAAAGTGGAGTGTTACATATGCCATATCATGACGTAGTTGTGTCAACTGAATGTAAAACGGGAGTGTTACATATACCATATCATGACGTAGTTGTGTCAACTGGATGTAAAACGGGAGTGTTACATATACCATATCATGACGTAGTTGTGTCAACTGGATGTAAAACAGGAGTGTTACATATACCATATCATGATGTAGTTGTGTCAACTGGATGTAAAACGGGAGTGTTACATATACCACGGAAATTCTTCATTTTTTTACCTACAGTAAATGTTTTGACAGTTATTTGTTTGAAAGCTATCAACCATAAATGTGTTTGTTTGTTGTTAAACACACAGCTATACAAAGGGCTATCTGTGCTGTACCCACCACAGGTAGCGAAACCTGGTTTTTAGTCGTCAGACCTAACTTCTGGTTCCACACTTTATTACACTCAGTTTAAACACGAGAAAATAATGAAAATGCGTGTAAACTTTGATAAAGTCAGATCAGTGATAAACGATTTTTACCAAATCATTTAATATCCCAAACAATAAACCTATTTTCCCTAATCAGCTGTTTATAAACTGCATATGTTTTGCTTTAATATTATACAACTTAAGTGTTTGAGCCAGATATTCAAGGTTATATCACACAAAAAAAAAGTTCAAAAATTAACTTTTATTGTCTATGTTTATCAGACTTTTAAAGTTTTGGGTCTAAAACAACAAAAGATGAATGATTTGAACTTTCGAGAAACGCGTACTTTTACAACTCGTTTTGAACTTCTGCTTATCTTTCAAAAACTTAAGAGTGATTTTGATTAAATTGTCCATAAGCTTTCTGGGAAAATAGAACATTTATACAGAGAATCAAGCTTAACATACACATTCATCTTGAATCAATCGGAACTGCTGTGCACATTGTTTTACAAATGTTTATCTTTATTTTTGTATCATTCTTTAAAGGTAGAAAAGCCCGTTCCGTATAAATAATGGTTCCTGTTCATGATCTGATAAAACAGCATCAGTTATCTTGTTAGACAACGCCATTTATCGAAGAACACGTTTACTATGCTCATATTAATCTTCTCGGATATTCTTTGAAATACTAAAATGGTTGATTTTATGGTTGAAAATAAAGACCTTTAAAGGGGTCCAACTCTTTGCAACTTGTAAAAAAGTCGACTTTAATTTATGAAACGTGGTTAACGTGTGCAACAAGAGAGAGAATTTACGATTTATTTAATTATCGTAGGTACGGGTAAGTTAACTTGTATGTTTCGGTGTAAGTGCAAATAGAATGACTAATACTGGACACGTTGGTGTCCAAAGAAAAAACGAACACTTTGCATGGCTCGTTTCATAACAGTAAGTATGTTTGCTTAGTAAATATACAAATAGAAACACTTCACATGAAAGTTGTAAAACTTTTTTTTTTTTCAGCGATCCCTGAAGAGAAATTTTGTCCAAAATCTTAATGAGTTTAATGGGGTTAACTTCAAAAATAAAGTAATTTGGCAAAAGATAAGGTTATCAGATATATGTAATTCGTTTGTTTGCAACTTTGTAAAATTTTATCCCTTGGGTGTTAATTGTCTGTTTGTTTGTTTGAATTTCGCGCAAACCTACACGAGGGCTATCTGCGCTAGCCGTCCCTAATTTAACAGTGTAAGACTAGAGGGAAGGCAGCTAGTCATCACCAACTCTTGAGCTACTCTTTTACCAACGAATAGTGGGATTGACCGTCACGTTATAACGCCCCCATGGCTGAAAGGGCGAGCATGTTTGGTGTGACGGGGATTCGAACCCGTGACCCTCAGATTGCCAGTCGAGGGCCCGAACCACCTGGCCATGTCAGGCCAGGGTGTAAATAGAATAACATTAGTCACCATCTTAAAGATGGTCAACAAAAGCTGCGATACTGTAATCTATTGCCTATTTATTGAATTACTTATGTATAAAAATGTAACTTGGAGTCATGATGTGTATACTTTATTTATAGACAACGTTCCGTTGTGGTTATTAGACGTTTAAGAACGCTATATGTCATATCGTTTGAAGGCCTTCCTATCTAGCAGAAATGCTAATGATTTTTCTATATTCATAAATGTTTCCTATATGCAATTCTTATTTACATTAAATACACATTATTGTTTAAAAGTAGTTTATTTAAATTATGCTAAGAAACGAAATGGCATACGTTTTCTCACATCAATTTTCTATGGTTATCACATTTAATCATCTATACCTAAGCAATATGGTATTTCTTAATCCTAAAACACATCCTTTCGTACGTGGTGTAACATAGCGAGACAAAATAAACCAAACATAAAACGGAGGTGTCAGCACGTATCGTCCACAAAACTCAGAGTGAATGAATTTATCGCAACGTGTTTAACTGATCTGTCAATTTCAACAACAATAAATACGTCCTGTTGAATTCTAAAGGATTCTTTCAATTGTTTTCTACGTGTTAGTTTTTGTAGTCTGTAGAAGTTTCCTCTTGTATCTTCTTGTTGTTACGTTTTTGTTCATTGGTAATAAACTCATCGCGTCCAATCTCACATTATATTCTGTTTTATTTTAAAGAAACATTTTTACTATATATATGTTTATAATATTTAATAGAGGTACGTAATTTTCAAACTAATTTATAATACAGTAACCACAGTTAAGTTATCAAAGCTTGTCAATAAATATTCTGATATTTTGTTTGTTTGTTTGCTTTAGAGCAAAGCTACATTGGGTTATCTTCTGTGTCCACCGCAGGAAATCGAACCCCGGATTTTAGCGTTGTAAGTCCATAAACTTACCGCCGTCCCACATAGGAGGGATTAGCTGGCATGGCCTGGTGGTTAGAGCGCTCGACTCGCAATATGTGGGTCACGGGTTCGAATCCCTATCACCGAACTTGCTCGCTCCTTTCAGCTGTGCGGGCGTTATTATGTGAAGGTCAATCCCACTATTCGTTGGTAAAAGGGTAGCTCAAGATACCCATCGGGGGACTGTTCTGATATTAAATGTGCTTAGTAAGAGCGAATTAAATCCAAATATTAACGCTGAAAATTAGAATTGTCATAAAGGTCAACAAAATTCGTACATATGGAAAAAAACAGGGAAATTTTTATTCAAGTTAATAGTGGATCTATGTCGAATGTTTTCCCATCCGTGTTGTTTCACTACACTTACTTGCTAATAAGGTTAGAATATAAACGTTATGGTGTCGTTTCATCACATGGTGAGACAATGTATGATTCTTGGAAATGTATACACAAAATATGGTTATTATACAGGCCGTTTCAGTGCATATATCTCAGGGTATGAAACTGGGATATGATCCTGACAAAAGCTGTTCCGGTACAAATAGTTAAGCTTAATTTGTTGATAAAGCCTGTTTCACTATAAGAAACATTATCTATTGTAGGAATATAAACCTTAAACAAGTCATTCTGGTGGATGGGTCTTTATAAACAGTTAGTGAAAATTCTTGATGCAGGCTATATCATGATATTTAATAGTATCTATAAAGGTCCACTTCTGAAAGAAAAAGAAAAAAATCAAACAGCCTGAGCATGTTTCTCAAGTAATTGTTTTTTGCTAAGTATATAAATCTTTGTGTGTGTATATATAAACAACACTTTGGATTTTTTTGTCATCAGTTATATAGATTCCAAATTGGGATACAGTTTTATAAGATACCACAAATATAATATCAAGGTTCAAAGAATCTTTGTTTTGATTATCAGTAACAGTTTACATGAACAGTAAAATTAACACGAAGTTCAAGTATTTTTAAAACTATTGAGCAAAGATAGGAGAGGCAGATAACATTTAAGACAAAATAACAACAACATTCGTTTAAGAGCACACAAGTTCATTTCAAAAAAGGGTACATTTTCCGCGAGGTTCTCCGGTGAACCATTGGTTAGTTTACGGACTTACACTACAAAAATCCTGGGTTCGATTCCCTGCGGTAGACACAGCACTGTGGCTTTACTGTAAAACAAACACATAGTTTTTTCATGAATTTTTTTTACACTAAAGTTATTACACTGCACGAAGATTATACGATTTGTGTTTTCGTATGTTAAATTATTTTTTCCAAACAAAATTTTAAAGCAGAAAGTTCTGTCGAAAAAGAGATCCTGGTTTTAAAAAAACATACAACTTTGAAGTATCATCATTTCCTCAATATAACATGGTGACAATTTTCCTAGCATTATTTATAAAGCCCCCATATCGATCCAGCTTTTCTCTGCCTCAAGAGGTCACTGCAAGTATACCATTTTAAAGGCCAGCTTTTATTTTTTGACAACCCTGTTTATATCAAATAAAAATTAGGCTTGAATCTTTGAGCCTCAATTTGTACGATAGATATTCGAAACCTGATTATTCTTTATTGGACGATAAACATTTTTTTCGGTCGGAAATTTCTAGCAGTAGTAATATTTTTTGAGGAGTATGCAACCTATAATTTCCTGAGTTATTGTATGGTGGGGAACTTCCGATATATTTTTCCACATTATTTTCTTTCATCGGATTAAGATCTCTAGTAATTGCTCGGAAGATTTAGTCCCACAAGAAGAAAGACTTAATGAAAGAGAGGTTCTCGCCCTCTCTCGCCATATACGAGCCACAACGATTCTTCGAACTCGCTTTACGTAGTGGGCCTTTTACGCTCAGGCATACATTGAGCATGCGCAGCTCCAGCACGCGAGGTAGAGTTGTAGCAGCGCCGTAGCTTGTGTATGGACGTCTGAGAAATGCTGAGAGCAATGAATCTAAAACAGATTTGAATAATAGATATTCTGAAAACTAATCATAAACACATGGGTTAAAATGTGTAATGATTCTTTTCAGGTACTGAGTTCAGATGTTGAGGGTCATCGCCTCCAAGAAAGCCCACTGTTCCGAACTTTTGACTGCCGTGCAATGTAACAGTTTGTCAGTAGAAATTCTGACGCATCAGTTGGGGTCCTTTCCGCAATGTTAAATTTCTGGTGGGGCAAAATCTCTGGTAAGGGCCCCCCAACATTGGGACTTACCATTGTTGTAGATGTATTTTTAGTCGAAATTTCTTCGTCAGATTAACTCATCCAGAATAACAGACAATTGTCGTTGGTCTGATTAAAACACACTTTTGCTATGGAAGAAATGAAACCCTCTTCAAAGCGGCGACTTCGGTCTCACTGGCTTCTGATTTTGGTGTTTTCGTGTCTTCCAAATGGTGAGTACAGAATAATTTTCACGAATAAATTAAATGACTTTAATTTCGAAAACAATAGACATTAGGTTTCAAACCATTAAAACATAAGATTTAAATGTACAGTATAAATTCTTAAAACTTCTTCACGAAATCTAAAGAAAATAAAGTATTTTTCTAATAAATATAATTATTAATTAAACCATTGTTATAAAGGCTACTAAATTATAGCAAAAATTTACGAATATCGCTACTCTAACAAGGTAAATAAACAACTCTTAATTTTTTTAATTAGTGCATTTATTATAATATTCTCTGAAGAAATTTATAGCCTAACTATAATAAAAAACACGCTAAATATCTACAAGTTTAACTTTTGTTTCTGAAATTAAAAGCGGTTGTTATATTTTATCCATTTAGGGGTAGAAAAGCAATTACGTATACTACATATATATATATATATACTTAGACTGCATCTTTCGTTTATAATAGATAAAAAAATGAAGCACATAATTGGGCTCATACATGATGATAATTAATTCTTTGTTGCTCAAACATCCACAACGACCTCTCAATTTAAACATAAAATGTTTTCGTCATATAAGTAAATAATTCTATTTCTTTTAAAAATAAATAGTTAAGGGCAAACGTTTGTTTGTAAAATATTATAAAATCGAAAATAAAGCAATGAAAAATGTTTTATTAACAAAATTTATTGGTCAACATCCCGTTGAAAAATTATACAGTTCTCAAGGTAAGAAAGCTCAAGGAAGACCTCATATTCAAAACACATTTTCTAGAGTTCAAATCAATAAATGAAATTTTTGATTTTTTTATATATATATTGACATCTCATATTGGATTAACCACAACTGGATCCAATTACCGTTGAAAGTCACTTCGTCACGTCACGAGTTTCAACCGATGATTATCTAAAAGTGGTTTCAGCTGCAGTCAGATTAACAGATGGTATTTTGAGAGAGTAGGAAGAAAGTAACACAACTAACAGTTAATTTACCAATTATGCTGGCTATAATATTTGCAAATTAGCTACATTGAAAGAAAAAAGGTTAATTTATTTTGGGGATCTCAACTATATGCTCGACTGTCACCTTTGGAAATTGTATATTGTCAGAAACTTTATATATAATCCTAGGAACACTAAAATAACCAAAGCAAAAATAAAATGCTGGCAGTCCAAATAATTTCTTTTTTTTTCTCAAGGTGATTGTGTGTGTTTTCTTATAGCAAACCCAAATTGGGCTATCTGTTGTGTTCACCGAGGGGAATAGAACCCCTGATTTTAGCATTGCAAATCCGAAGATTTACCGTTGTCCCACCGGGAGACTTTTCGAGGCAAAGAACAAAAATATATAGTTTTCTTAACCGTACTCGCAATCGGTAACCGTATTCATGATCAGTATCAATGTCACTGCTGCGTTTGAGTGTCAGTTGAAATCATTTTAATTCAACAGTCTCCAGATTTATACGGCTAGGTTTTGTGGCATAGCATTGGAACCTGCAACTCCAACCAATGCAACGTTAGTAATTAAAACTTTCAGCTATCTAGGTTTGGTAAATGCTTATAGGCCATTCGTGAAATTATATTGTAATGAAATTTGTATATTAGTTATAAATCTTTGTCTTTGTTTATTTGTAATTAAGCACAAAGCTAGACAGTTGCGTATCTGTGCTGTGCCCACCACGAATATGAAACACGGTTCGTCGCGTTATAAGTCCGTAGACTTTCCGCTGTGCCACAGGAACCATAAATTAGACCATAACATAGATACCATATGTTTCTGCAACTACTAAGATTCTTCCAAAAGAAAATCTTTATTATTGTTGCGGGTTGTTATATAACATTCATAATTATCTTGTAATGAAGTTGGCTTTGGTTAGCATTTTAGCTAGACCAGTGTTTCTCAGCCGGATTTGCCAGACGACCAGCATTTGACATGCTTTGATCGTCGCATCCACCGTTATCTCTACGAGGATGAAAAACACGGCAGTTTGATTTATTAAAGTAAAATGTTGACTCTGAACGAAAGGACAGCTCGCTACCCCCCCCCCCCGCGGAAACCTGATCACGACCCCTTGTGGGTTGCAACTCACCGTTTGAGAAACATTGAGCTTATACTTTCTCTGTCTGTCTGTCTGTGTTTGTAAGTAAAACTTCTTGAAAGTTTACTTACACTGAAGCAAATTTATTGAAGAAAATGAGTGTTATACAGTTAGTTTCAGAGTATCCAGACAGTTAGTTTGATAGCAAGTGAGTGGTAAAAGTCCTAAATGCGTGTTATATCTCCACTAGAAAAGTACTAGTAAGATATAAGATCCTAAGTGAAATGTTGACATGTACACTGCCTGATCACTACATGACTGATCTGCGGTGTCGTGCGGGTGAAAATCTGCAATCATATAATATCCTTTAAATAAGTGTTTATGTGGTTTGTAATCCAGATAACTGAAAAAAAAAGCTCTAGGTTTTAGCAATATGTTTTTCATTTAAAAGCCTCATTGAGTTTGCGTTGTAAAGATGCATAGTGGCTAATAATACCTACAAGCCTCCAAAGAGCTGCGGGAACCAGCATATGGTGTGTGAGAAAAATTTTATGAGGACGTTTCGTTATTTATCTATGTCTAAAACTTTGAATAGATATAGCATTGGAAGTAATTATCTGCCATGTTCAAAACATGGTAGAATGTTACTCACAAGGAGGAAGTGTGGGAATAAATTTACCGAGAAATGTAATATAGTTTGAATACTTTTTGTGAACTAGCTTTACAGTGTGTTTGTTAACTTTGAGCCTGATATCACAAGTCAAATAAGTTGAAACTTGGTACTACTTTTACCGACGTAAAAGTAAATAGCTTCAACGCTTAAACGTTTTATAAACTATTTTTATTTAGGAAAAAAATCACTGAAAATATTTATAACAGCTAATTTTATTTGAATTCAATAAGTTTAAGTTACTTTCGAATAAATAATAATATATTGCCCGTTACTGTTCATTTCTTTGCTGTTAAACGCAAATAAGCTCAATGAGATATCTGTGCTGTGCCTACCGCAAGGATCTATCCCCAAATTCTAGCATCATAAGCACTCAAGCTTACAATTAAGTCACGAAAATAAAATAATGTGATGAAACGTTGTTCACTAATTTTGTGCAAGTTAATAATCATTGAAGGAAAAAAAGGAAAACATTTCCAGAGCTCCTTTGGTCCACAATTTATAAATAGCATATTCGATACTTTGTTTCATTTAAATTCTTTTTAACTTAACTATCCTGAAAAACCAAATAAATTTTCATTTTATTATTTTTTAAGTGTTATTACTTGGTTTTTATTTTTCGGTAAGTAGACGTTATTGTTTTTCCTTTTTTTTATTTAGGAAATGCAAACGTGTTTAAAATTCAAGTGTAAGAATTTAAATCTAATAACAATTTAAATGATGTAAGTTTTAAAGACTTTATTCTTACATTTAAGTGACATTTTTATCATTTTGCTGCAAGATTTCATATAAAAATATCAATACAAACACTCAACGATTATTGCGCAGATTTTCAAGTTAATTAATGCGTAATAACAACAGTAAATTATTCATTTATTTTTGGCCTTTCGGTTTACTTTGTATAGTCAACATTTTGACTATAACAATAATACAATAGTTCATGCTACGATAGTAGTAAAATTAATTTATAATAAAGTTAATTTAAAATAGCTTGTTGTTTGTAAGAGTTGGGTATAGATAGAATGTGTTAAATAAAAGTAAAAGCTGACTTATTTTACTCCTTTACTTCGTAAATAACAGAAAAATTTGAGTAATTCTGAATAAATCAAAAATTTTAGTTTGGGATCAAGTTGGGCCATTGCGACGAAGAATTTTCACGATGAAAAATTAATTATAACAAAACAAATGTAATTTTCCGTTATTTGTTCAATGTTTTTTTTTACTTTTAACTAGAAATAAGAAGCTTAATTTTATCTCTACATTTTCTGTAAACTTGACCAAAATTGTTGACTCGGGCTTTTCGTTCGTTAAGAAGTTCAACATGGTCTTTGAAACTAACAGTCTATTTCTTGCTTGTGAAAAACAAAAAGTTATTTGAACTAACTAAGAATTCATCTTCAGCTGGAAAAGTTTTAAGTTCTCATCTTTAATAATTAAAAACTTAAATTTTGACGCTTTGTTTCTGTCTCAAAACGGAAATGGTGTAAGAAACATTTCATAACTTTCAAAACAGATTGAATTTCAAGACGTTTCTGTGGGAAAATTACTCACCTTTGGTGCTCCTAGGTACTTCCGACATCGAGGGTGGAGGGAGGTTATGTTTTCACTCTTATGTGCGTGTGGGTTTTTATTTGTTTATTTGTGTGTGTGTGTGTGTTTGTAAGCACGATTTCTCGAAAACGGCTGAATGGATTTTGACGAAAGCTGGTATGCATTTGAACTATGACACAACTTAGAAGTAATTAGTTTTTGGGTGGTCAAAGTCTCAGCAAGGTCACGAAAATAAAAAAAAATCCCTATCTGCTAACATGGGGACCGATTTTTCACACTATTTTTGCTCTATAACTCAGTGAAAAATTATCGGATTTTGATGAAACTTGGTTGAAATATGTAGAATATTATTCCTCGTTGTTCTGCCGAAAATGGTTCGCGTTCGTTGATAATGAAGGACATACGGATACATTTTTGTATTTTTTGAGAGCCGAATATGACCAACGCTGCGTGGCGTAGGTATGCACTCTACTCAGTGTCCCTCTAGTTTGTTCAGTTCTTTGTTTGTCGGAGTAAGCATCATTGGTAAAACATTCAATACGTTAGAAGTGCTTTTAGTATGGTTCTAATATTCCAGAAAACTTTTTAACCTGAAGAAAACAAATTGGTAGTTGCAAAGTAATCCGCTCTTTACACGTTTCCAAGAAACTCAGTTATCATTAACGACATTAATGTTTTTTTATCACCTAAATTTTCTTAACGAGAATAGCTAATAGCAGCATTTTAGTTTTTTAAAGGCAACATTTTCACCCGAAAAAAGGCCTAAAAGAAGATCTGGAATGTTATCCTTGAAACCTTTCATCAAGAGTATTCACTCCATAAGAGGGTATCTAATAATTATGCATTAGCTCCCACAGTATTACTGTAGATCCAGTCTTCACCAGTTCATTTGACAGTACAATTTTTGATTTAAAAAAAAAACGAGGGTATCCAACATAAGTTATTTGATAAACTCAGTCGTCTATGTATTATTTCGATTTCACCAAAAGAACCTTCTAAAATTATGCCCCTTTTCTCAAACAGAAACTTCTGCTATGATCATTCTAAATAATTTGTGGCTACTTTCACGATTCCAACTCAATTATACAAAACAGTTTTGATATGCTTTTGCTTAGTTAGCAACAGTGTTGCTTTGGTATTTATACGAAAAGGACAAAATTCTCCCGTATTGACCTTTATTATCTAAATTTTTGGTACGACTTGAACATTGTGTCTTAAAAATAAAATACTAAGCCCTAGGCATTTGCAACAACAATAATGCGTTTTCTCTAGAAGTATTCAATGAAAATAGATCGGCTCGTTTTTACTTGCAATGGTTTTTACTGCTGGTTTAATTTGTGCATACATATATAATTACTAGTGCGAAACTACTTAGAATGCAGTAAATGTGTTTTGATATTAATTAAAAGAGACATAATTCGAAGGTGTATTTATTCCTCTCGCATCTCTGTGTCTCTTCTTAAATACACGTTTCTCACTTATCACTCTATGTTTATTCTTAAACTACACGCTTCTCATTTATCACTCTATGTTTCTTCTTAAATTATACGTTTCTCATTTATCACTCTATGTTTCTTCTTAAATTATACGTTTCTCGTTTATCACTCTATGTTTCTTCTTAAATTACACGTTTCTCATTTATCACTCTATGTTTCTTCTTAAACTACACGCTTCTCATTTATCACTCTATGTTTCTTCTTAAATTATACGTTTCTCATTTATCACTCTATGTTTCTTCTTAAACTTACACGTTTCTCATTTATCATTCTATGTTTCTTCTTAAATTACACGTTTCTCATTTATCACTCTATATTTCTTCTTAAATTACACGTTTCTCATTTTTCACTCTGGAAAGAGATGTTAACAGGAAATAAAATAACAGTTGTTAACTATCAAATGTGTTTATTGAATATTTACATTTTGGGCACTTCACATAAAACACTGGATAATAACAAGTTGGCACCTACAAGGCTGAAGGATCAGTCGATAAAAATATTGTTCAACCGACACAAGAAGAGCTTTCATTCTAAACAGCTGTTGTAACTAAACTACAATACGTTTGATTTTAACTCATTACTTAGAATATAATTCCTCCGCTAAAACCCTATTTCCATTTGATAAATAAAACAATGAGTGCCGAGAAATTAGTTGTTGGTAGTTTTGTTGTTGTTTGCAATTACCTTTTCGCCAAGTTAAGAAATGACAGTTCAAACACGTTCATCATCTTGATTTGTATATTACGTGACAAAAACCTTACAGATTGATGATTAAATCGAGCTTGTGCTCCTAACTCTTACATCCTGGAGGAAATAAATCTCCCAGAACCTTTCCATGTTCTAGCATTAATTGTGTGATTTTTGCTCATAATAATGCCTGTCAACTTGTGAACTGAGTTTCTAAAAATGAATAACTGTTTACGTATTATCATCAGCTATTTTTGATTGTTTGTAATTAAGCACAAAGCTACACAATGGGCTATCTGTGCTCTGCACCACGGGTATCGGAACCCGGATTCTAGCGTTGTAAGTCCGCAAACCTACCACTGTGTCATTAGCGCGGGTCGCTATTTTTGATGTAGGTAAGACCATTTTTAGGTCGTAAACGTTTTGTTCCTAAATTAATAAGATAAAAGATCTGGTATATATAACTTACAGCGCAATAATCCATGGTTCGATTCCTCGCGATGGACAGAGTGAAAAATAACCCATTGTATAGCTTTACAGTAAGAAAACAACAACGAAGAAGCTTGTTGTAGTTTAAGCTACTGACACATTAAAAACTAAGGAAATGCGATTGGATTTGTAATAAGTTAGATAAACATTTCCAGCTTAAAAATCTTTTAAACGCATGGTATGTCATCTTCGTGAAATTAATCTTTACTGTATTTGCTTTTCTAGCGTAACGTCGTTGTTTTCCCTCTCTAATTATGAATAAGCATTCATTTAATTGTTTTGCTTCTACTTGATTTATATATAATTTGATATGCACATCGTTTGAAGTAAAATTTGTTTGTTTGTAATTAAGCACAAAGCTACACAATGGGCTATCTGTGCTCTGCCCAGCACGGGTATCGAAACCCGGATCCTAGCGTTGTAAGTCCGCAGACATACCGCTGTGCCACTGGGGGGGTGGGGCTTGAATTAAAATAAAAAGAATAATAAAATGAAAATATTTTCATGATCTAAAATTGCGTATTATACTTTATTGGGCTAAACGGGGCCCACTGATTAGCGTTCCAGCCTGTGGAGCTGAGGATCCAAAGTTCGCATCTCGTTACCATAAAAAAACGTGCTCCACAATTTGAAGCCAGAAGTACGTTATGAGGATGATGTTCAAATACCACTTACAAGAGTTGGCAATAGGCGCTTTTGACTAGCTGCCTTCTCTTTAGTCTATCAGTTCAAAATTAGGGACGGCTCATGAAAATAGCCCTTTTGTAGCTTGGGCAAAACTTAACTAAACACATTCTTCATTGGTTTATTCAGGGGATCTTCACTTTAACATAGTGTATTTTTTATATTCCAATTTCACGCGATCTCTAAAGTTCGCACGTGCAAGTGTAAGTGGAATCAAAAGGCAACAGTTCGACTCAGAGTTCTGCAAAATGTGTTTGTGGGTATATAAGATATACCTACACATACCACCACATTTGTATCTACGCGCTAAATTACACAATTTTCTAATAAATCAACCTGTTATCTTAAAGATCATTTATCGTAGAGTGAGTGAAAATTTCACACCTAGAGACAGCAGTGGACTGATACAGCTACTATATAAACATTATAAAAAGGAATATCTCCAAAAAGGCGACGTGAAACCTTCGGAACATCACGATACGAATTTAAACATATTTATTCGTGATCACTCCAAAATCCTTCTTCATGCAAAATAGGACAAATCTCCCAATGCGTGAATGACCTTATAGTTTTACAATTAACTGTTTTGTCCTGCAATGAATGTACTGATCGTATCTGATGACCTTATAGTTTTACAATTAACTGTTTTGTCCTGAAATGAATGTACTGATCGTATCTGATGTCCTTTCATTTATTTAACCTTTTGAATTTTGTTCTTTAAATTTTCAAGTTACCTAAGCCTACGACAACTTTGATTTAACTGCTGATATAATTCAAGGAGACTATATAGATAGGTACGTACGGCATTCAAGCCTACTGCCAACCCCCCCCCCCCCCTGACAACAACTGCTGTAATAAATCGAACACATGAACCCGTCCAGGTATGTTTCTTTAGTGCTTCCATAATAACTATATTGAACAAGTTTATATTCCGCTCCCACCGAAATGTTTGCCTCAACATCGAGTGTATAATTTTACGTGGTATGAGCTGAAGTGGTGTTTTAACATGATCTTAGACGGATGATCTGTGTTACAGTGATCATTGATAACACAGCACAAGCTAAAAGTGGTGTTTAAACATGTTCATAGACAGACGATCTTCGTCACAGGTGATCATCGATAATACAGTATTAACTAAAAGTGGTGTTTTAACATGTTCATAGACAGATTATCTAAGTAACAAACAAGTTTGTTACATGGCTATAAGAAAGTGCTGCATTATCGTTGATCACCACAGTTTGTCATTGTTCCTATGTTACTCCTAGTTGTACCAGGTGATCAACGATAATGCAGCACTTTCTTATAGCCATGTCAACAAACTTGTTCCACAGTTTGTCATTGTTCCTATGTTATTCCTAGTTGAAACAGGTGATCATTGATAACACATGTAAACCATGTAAACAAACTTGTTGCACAATTTGTCATTGTTCCTTTAGTTTTCCTATTTGTACAACATTATTCAACTATGATAATTAAACTTTTTACAAAACTATTGCAGGTTTATTACTATGAAAGTTTTACCACGGTATTTTATTTTTCTGTGGTGATTTTCAACTCAGTGCATGAACTGAATCAATCCGGTGTGGTGTAATGAAATTTCTTACTAGATTTGCCTTACGCACGAGTCTGCACTTGATAACGTGATTCGTTGGAAATTGAACTTTTAACTTGGAGAGGAAATTAAAAATATAATTAAATTATAAAACTGTGATATAAAGTAAAATTTTGAAGTTGCTCTGGCATGGACCATGACGCCAAATCAACATTATCAACATAAATATAATGTAAGAATGTGCGCGTGTGCGATATTAAAACCAATAAAAAATAATCGTACAAAACGAGGATATGAATATGTTCGATCAAAGCGTTGTTAACTATTTGTGGAATTGATAATATATGATTCCGAGAGTAAATATATATATGTAGCAGCTCAGATGAGATTGTACAAAACCTAAAAACTGTAGATTGAAATAGTCCAAATTCAACAAATGATATGTAAAATTCTCAAGAAATATTAGCGTGCAAGTGAGAATAATCTGAAACATTAAGTATCAGGAATGCCACATACGTTTACCATAATTTGAAGCCTACTTTTGTAGCTTCATGTTATACTGTGTTTAACTACAAGTATAAAAGATTCGTAGAAATTACACAAACAACCCAAACACTGGGCTTAATTAAAATACTTTAGAGAAACAACGTAAATCCAATTATAAGGCTACGATTTGGAGGCTTTGTTTTTGCTGAATAACGTATTGGTATAATTTATTAAAGAACTACGGATTATAACTTCGTAATTCCATCTTAGTTTGGATTAACGAAAACTAACAAAATGCGCCACATTTTCTTATCTAAACTTTGGAATAATCATAATATCATTGTAAATTATGATTATTCCAGAGTTTAGGTAAGAAAATGTGGCGCATTTTGTGAGTTTTCGTTAATCCAAACTGAAATGGAATTATTTAAATGTCTTGCCTAGAAGATGAGCTGGAAAGGTTGTTGGTAATGAAGTCTCATTGTACGGAAAGGTTGTTGGTAATGAAGTAGCTTATCTTCTAGGGAAGACATTTAAATCGCTTTCTGAAATTATCGAATAACACTTAGAAGCAACTGATTTTGTGCAAAGCTTACTGATAAAAAACATAATGCTCAATACTTGTTATAATAAATTTATTACATTTCGACAAATGAAAGAAATATTTTTATATGGCAAAAGATTATTGCGCCGAGATTATAACTTAACCCTAACTCAACGAATTAATACTATGATATTAAGGACCCAGAACTGCAGCATTCATGGAAAAAAATTACAATATTATTTTCAGATGTTATTTTATTGATTTTTAATAGACAAATCCAGAGATGAATAAATAATTCTTGGGTACTTGGGCATGAAAAATACTAGAGTTTCTCCGGACAGCCCCCCTCTCATTAAATCAGAGAGTTATAGTGAAATACGTGAAGAAATATGAAATTATAAACACTCCATCAGTAATATAACAAGTCATATTAAAATATTCCATGCTGAAATAAAAACTGCTTTATTTTGTCAAGGATAAATAGGAATTATTACAAATGCACAAGTTGCGTGCATATGTAACGTGTACGATAGAAAATTGCCTTTTTTTAATAATAATTAACATTAAGTATGCAACTAAATATAAAAAAATAGAAACACGCAAATATCATGAGAATGTGTTTCATCATTTAAATGGCCAGTTTTACCTGGTTCCCATTTTTAAATGGTGACCCTGGGCACTGGCCTCTTGGGCACGTGCGTTACCCCACCCCCTTTGAACAAACCACTGGTCACACTTCATGAATTGACCCTGCAAAAAATGTGCGTTAATGCATATTATTTAGAACTGGATACTTAGTTTCAAGTTAGTCATATATCTTTCTTTAAGACCTACCTGACATTATGCCCACCCACACATTTTAGCGTAATAAGCCTGTGAAAATCGGGTTTCGATATATCTGAAGTGGGCACGACACAGACAGCCTATTTTCTAGCTTTAAGCTAAATAAGGAACATAGAAAACCTGGCAATATTAATGTTTAAAATCTTCGCTGTCCTAATGTTCCAAAAAACGTTATTAGTAAAGAAAGTATTTTCATGAATCATTAGTGTTTTGGTTGTTTGTTCTGACATATGCGTTACGATATTATAAACCTTTTATTTTTTTTTCCTAAAACCGAAGAAATAATACGCTAATATATATTTCAAGCCCAAAAACTTGTTGATTATAATTCTTATTCAATCTAAAACCTGGTTTATTTATGTAATTTAAAAAAGAGTAAAAGTTAACTGTTTTTTTTTTAATAAACTCGAAGCCTTTTTTTGCATATTAATAATAAAGCAGATAGGTGTGTTCTTGCTTAACAGTATTTCATTAGATCAATATAAAATCTTGAAGATAATTGAAAATTTCACAGAATGCCTCCATTCATAATAAAAGTTATTCTTCTTTTACCAACATGTTCGTAAAGACATATCACAAAAGTCACACTCTTTGGCTCAACTCCAATTATATGAATATTTTATTATGTGTAGGTTTTAGTTTTTGTTTCCCACTTTTATTTGTCGGATGGTATAAAGACTACTGATTTTTAACAACGGAAGACTCCAAACGTATTACCCTCCTTGAAACGTCTTCCCGCCACTTTTAACCCCGTTGATAAGATTTTCTTTGCTGTTTGGCTTCATTTTCAACGAGTGTTTTCCTAAATGTTTTGGTTTTTCCACGTCTTAGAAGGACAAGTCAAACGTTATGCCAACAGTAAATAATATACGCAACATCTTGTAAAAATATATATATGTTAACGTACACTTACCAAGAAATGCTCTAATACTTTAAAATAACGTTCAACTTTAGCGTCGGAACACACAACAGAAAACTAGAAACATTGAAACAGATCACTTGAAAATAATGTTAAAATTTAGCAACATAATACACAATTTACGATAATAGAAATATTGAAAATGTGTTAACATACTTTACAAAGAAAAGCTCTAAGACAGTTCACTTGAAAATAACGCTAAACTTAACAACTAAACACACAGTTTAGGAAACGTACACTTATCAAGGAATGCCCTAAGACAAGTCACTTGAAAATAACGTCAAAATTTAGCAACATAACTCATGGTTGGGGAAGATATAGCCAGTAAAAAAGTGTTAACAAGAAAAATAATTGCAATGTTTCTTGCATTAAAATAATCGATTTAATGCATCGTTTTAGCTAATTCATCAAAGTAGTGCCCAGCCTCGTTGGTAGTATTGTTCTTAAGAATAATACCCAGCCTCGTTGGTCGTATTGTTATTATAAATAATACCCAGCCTCGTTGGTCGTATTGTTATTATAAATAATGCCCAGCCTCGTTGGTAGCATTGTTATTATAAATAATGCCCAGCCTCGTTGGTAGCATTGTTATTATAAATAACACCTAGCCTCGCTGGCAATATTGTTATTATAAATAATACCCAGCCTCTTTGTTAGTATTGTTCTTAAGAATAATACCCAGCCTCGTTGGTCGTATTGTTATTATAAATAATACCCAGCCTCGTTGGTCGTATTGTTATTATAAATAATGCCCAGCCTCGTTGGTAGCATTGTTATT